>NW_027590363.1:0-300000 GCF_964213995.1 Mustelus asterias | reverse complement strand
TCGTGGATATGTTAGTTTATAATGGCAGATTTATGAGAAGCAGTTTAATGTTCAAATTTGAAGGGTACGCTGGAGGCATGTACATGTGTGGAAATGTGATAGCCTTAATTTGATAAGGTTAATTCAACAATTAGGACATTTGAAGTGATTATGAAAATCCTGTGTTAGCTTGATCTTGCATCAAAACGTTTTGACACGTTGAAATAAATATTCCTGATACAATTGCCAATGAAAAGATAATTGTAGAATTAGATTCTGAGAGTCCTGGGTCCCGAATAATTGCTAGATTTCTTAAAGGAGTGATAACGTAGTTACGATTGTTTGAGAAATTTTACTGCACCTCTTTTAAAACTAGCAGAGACAGCTGATGGTGTATGTTTTTTTCCAGGAATTGGGAATTACATGAATTAATGTGCTGGATTGACAGGTATGTTCAGATGAAATAATCTATTCTGCTCCAAGCAGGATGGAATTGTTTTTCTTTTGGTGTGGTAGGTAACTGCAAATGGAACAAGACTTGCAGTCACTTGAAGATGTTTGAGAATTTATGTGTATTGAAGCCAGCATGGGCAGACAGTGCAAGTGAACCAATTACAATGCTGGGGAAGTAACTACTCACAGAAAATAATCTGGTCCATATTCTGAATACGAGAAGGATGAAAACCATCAGGTTGTGGCGGGATCAATGGGAAATCCTCCTGTCCGCACCTGGGCAGATTATTACAATTAGTGACAATGGAAATAATCCAGTGGAATAGATGAACGTTGAAGGAAAGGAACACGGATGTGAAGTGCAGATGAGATGTGAGGAAGAGAGGAAGTGAACAGGGTAATAAACAAGTCGTTATAGGGAAGCTGATGTGACCCTGTTTGTCAAAGGGTTATAGTAAAGTGAATGCAGAGCCAAGAGCAGCATGGGCAATGGTTGAACAGGGGAGACCGGAATTAAAGATGATATTCACTTGACGGTTAATGAGAACGACTATGGTGATTAAAGAACATTGAAAGGTATTCGAACAAAATAACACTGTTTTGGTGGTAGCTACGAATGTAGGAACAACGTTTCTTTGAAGAGATAAGATGGACGCTAATGGATATTTGGATGGCCACAATACGGTTTGAATTTGGGACAATTCTGAGAAAGGGAAAACGTGCTGTTACCAAGCTACATTTAAAATGATGCTATTGAAGACGAAGAACGAACAATCAAATTATGTTACTGCCTGGAATCAACTGAAAAGTTTCGATTTCTGTTTTACAGATGCTATGAAGCTAACCGAATAGGATACGTAATTGAGAAGATAGAGACCGGAAATAATCAGTAAATTGGATTTGGGATGTGAAATGCAATGAATATACATCATTGGCACTGATGTGCATTCTAGAGAAATGAAAGTATAGATGGGCTAGTAAATTGTTAGTTTTATCTTGGTAATATTTGTGTCCTTGTTTGTTTTAATGTGCAGAATTTGAAAACCTGACTGCCACCCGGGGCATTTGGACCATATATGGAGAGAAATGTCAAAATCTTCTGATAAAATTACCTGAGAGTCAAGAAGGCGTTGGTAGGATATTGAGGTGCTGTACAAGTATGCACATGTGTTACTTATGAAGAAACTGATAAGCAAGAAACCAGTTCCAAAAGACGCATTCTGTGGTTTGGATCTGGTTCAAATTACAGATTGAAGAACAGGTCTCAGACATACACACTACTTGATCAACAACGCGGCATGAAATGAGAAATGGGACCAAAGGGAAAGTGGTCGCCCCAAGAAGCACCAGAAGATTCTTCTTGGGGTTTTACCACAGGGCACTGCAGACTGGACAGAACAATATGTTAAATATAGACAGCTGGTGATAGTGGTGAAAGGGAATGGGAAGGAAAACAGCAGAATTTTGCCAGAAGTGCACGATGTGCGCCCAGTACTACCCTGGAAAGACAATCCGAAGAAAAACTACATCACCAGCCTCTTCCCAGAGAACTTTCGGAACAGACGCAGGTTGATTTTATAAGTCCATTAAGTGTGACAGGCTGCATTGTAATATGGTCTGTTGAAACACAATTTGAGCAGTTACTGTTTGAAACCCATAGAAACATAGAACATAGAAGCAGGACGAAGCCATTCTGCCCCTCAATTCTGCTCCACCAATATTTATATTCAAGGCTGTCCATCCAGTTCAAGAGCCTGATCCCACCTTCTCTCCATATCCTTTCATCCCCTTTCGACTCAAGTGTAATTTCTAATTGCATCTTGAACACATTCAATGTTTCGGCCTCAAGTGCTTGCTGTGGAAGAGAGTTCCATAGATTCACGACTCTCTGGGTGAAGGAATTCCCTCTCATAACTGTCCCAAACGATATCGTCAGAATCTGACATCTGATGCTGGAAACCTCCAACATCGGAAACATCCTTCTTGCATCTACCCTGTCAAGTAATGTAAGATCTCTCTGGTTTTGTATGAAATTCCGCCTCATTCTTCTGATCTCCAGACAATGCAGTACTAATCGACTCAATCTCTCCCCATACAACATTCCCTCATCCCAGGAATCAGTTTCACAAACCTTGTCAACTTTTCTGGAAGGGGAAGGAGAACACAACTATATACAAAATTCCGGGTGGTGCCTCATCAATGCGTTGCATAATTGCATCAAAACATTCCTGCTCCCTCGACTCGAATTTTCGTGCGATGAAGGCCAACTTGACATTTGTCTTTTTAAATTCATGCTGCAATTGTAGGCTTACTTTCATTGATTGGTTTGCAAGGACACTTAGGTCTCGTTGTACATGCCCCACTGCGAAATTATGGTAATTGTGATCGTAATCTGCCGTCCCGTTTTTGTTACCAAAGTGCATACCCTCACATTTATCGACATTCTATTCCACATGCCCCCTCACATACACATCTTAATCACACTGAATCTTTGTTGCATCCTCCTCACAGTCCACCCTCCTACCGCCCTTTGTGTCAACTGAAACTTTGGAGACATTAGAAATAACAACGTTATCTAAATCATTGGTACATTCAGTGGATAGCTGGCACCACAACACTGATTCTTGCAAGACCACACTATTCGCTACCTGTCATTTGGTTTCTCCCTGCTCCCTAAAAAAAATCTAACCACCTCAACACACTTCACCAAATTCAAATTGCTTTAATTTTACAAGCCAATCTCTTATGAGGGACTTTGTCGAAAGCCTCCCAAACATTCAAATAAACTGCAGCTACTGGCTCCCCATAATTGACTCTACTTGTTAGACTCTCGAAGAATTCCAGTAGATTTGATGAGCATGATTTCCCTTTCACAAATCCATGTTGACGATGTTCAATTATGCCACTGTTGCCTCGGCGTTTTGCTGCAAAATTTCTGAAAGTGGATTTTGGAATTTTCCCCGCTAGCGGTGCCAAGTCTTACTGATCTATAATTTCCTGTTTTCTCTCTGCCTCCCGTTTCACATAGCGTGGTCAGATTGGCTGTACTCGAATCTGTAGGAACCGTTCCGGCGTCTATAGATTTTTGGAAGATGACCACCGATGCATCTATCATATTTTGAGCCGCTTCCTTAAGCACAACAGAAAGTAAATTATCAACCCATTGCTGCTTATCAGCCTTCAATCCCATCTGTTTCCCCAAAACCATTTTATTTACTAATCCTTATCTCCCTCCGTTCCTCTCGCTCATGAAACCCTGTGCTTCCCGACATTTCTGGTATTTTATTTGTGTCAACCTTTGTGAAGACAGAACCAAAGTATGCATCTAATTTGTTTGTCTTTTCTTTGTTGCCCATTATCAATTCCCCTGTTGCTGACTGTAATGGTTCTACATTTGTCTTCACCAATTTTTGTCTCCTCACTTATCTGTATAAACATTTACAGTCAATCTTAATGTTGCCTGCAAGATTTCTCTCATGCTCTATTTCCACCTCTCAATCAGTCCCTTGGTCATGCTTTGCTGAATTCTAAACTGATCCGAATCTTCATGCCTGTTATTGGATTGGCCAATTTATATGCCTCTCCCTTGCATCTAACTTCATCTCTAATTTCCTTTGTAAATCATGGTTTAGCCACCTTTCCAGTTTTCCCTTTGCGCAGACAGGAATAAACAATTGTTGATATTTAGCCATGCACATCTTGAATTTTGCCATTACCTATCCGCCGTCATCCCTTTAAGTAACTTTTCCCTATCTATCATTGACTAACCGTGCCTCAGATCATTGTAATTGGCTTTAATAAGATTCAGGACCGTCGTCTAAAAATCAACTGCGCCACTCTCAATCTTGATGAAAAAATTATATTGTGTTTTGGTCTGTCATCCACAAGGAGTCTCATTGAACTTGATTGCCAATTACCCCTTTTTCATAACACGATAGTCAGTCTAGAAATATCTGCTCCCTCGTTGGTTCCTCAGCGGATTGGTGCAGAAAACCTTATTGCATACGCTCCAGGAATTCCTCCTCTGGAGTATACTGACCCAACTGAATTTGCCCAATCTATATGCAGATTAAAATCATCCATAATTGCAGATGTTCCTTCATCACATGCATCTACAATTTCCGTCTTAATGATATTGCCAATATCACCACTACAGCCCCTCCCAACGTTTCTTTTGCTCTTGGTGCTTCCTCACTCTATTAAAATAGATTCTGCACTGCCGGAGCTAATAACCTTAATTATTAGCTGGTTAAGGAGGAAATGTTAATTTCCTCCTTAACCAGCAAGTTATATTTTCGTCTGCTCTTCCTAAATGCTGAATTTCCCTCCATGTTCAGTTCCCATCATTGGTCACTCTGCAGCTAGGTCTACGTAAACCCGACTATATCATATACTTTACATCCATTTGCAAATGAGACAGTTTGTGGAGAAAATGGGAACATGACAGGTTGCATCTGGGTAGGACGGGAGTCAATGTCCCGGATAGTGGCAGGGGGAGGGGAGGTGCAGCAGCGTGGCAGTGATCGTAGTGGGGTGACACAATATTTGCTTCTGCTGGCGGGAGAGTATGAAGTGTGTTGGGAGTGTGATTGAAGCCTGAGAAAGGAGACAAAGTGGGAGAATCAAGGATAAAGTAAAAGGCAGAAATTTAAGAAGGAAAAGTGGAAAAGAGAAAAGACAATGGCAAAAACAAATGGGGCCACAGTGAAAATTCAAGCTAATATATCTAACAAGGTTGAAAAGACAGGTCGATATCCTTTGCATCTGAACATGTGCACCATTTCATATCAGGTAGATGAACTATTAACGCAAATAGATATAAACAGCGACGATGTGGATGCAATTTCAGAAGTGCAGCTATGATGTCACCAATGCTGGGAACTGACCATGCAAGGGTACTATTTGTTTAGGATGGAAAGAGAAATAATGTAAGGAGGAGATGCAGCATTGTTCGTAAATGAAGAAATCAATGGAATAGTGAGGAATAGTTTTGGCAGTGAAAATCATGATGTTGAACGCATTTGGGCATGCAACACCAAGGGAGAACAATCAATATTCAGTAGTCTGTAGGCCTCAAAAACGTTGTAATTATAAAGGAAAGTAGGAACCTAGAAATCAGGATGCATACAAAACGGGTACAAATGTAAATATGGGTGACATTACTTTACATATATATCAGAAAAACTGATTTTAAAAAGTGTATGGTGCATGGGAGTTCGTGAAATATGTGAAATGCACATGTTTTTTATTCTCTATTTAGAGAATGACTTCCCATGAACGCTAGAAAACCACTGGTCAAGTGAGATGACGGAACCATAGGTAATCAGTATTAGACACAAGATAAATGGTGTTGTTGAAATTAATGGATTTAAAGGCTGACTGATCACCATGGCCTAACAATCTGCATACCAGAACATTGAAGCAATATGTCCTGGAAATATTTGACGCATCGATGGTCACCTTCCAATATGCTATATACAGTATGCAGCAGTTCCCACTGTAACCCACAATGTAAAAATGGGAGCGAGAGAAAATAAATATAGACAGTTAGCATGGCACGAATTGTGGGAAACATACTGGTTCCATGATAAAAGGTGTGTTAAGTGCACATGTGGAAAGCATTAACGGGATTGGACAAAATCAGCATGGGGTTATGAACGGCAAATAATGTCAACGAGAGTTTTTGAAGATGCAACCAGTAGATCGATGAAGGAGAAACAGAGCTTGTGGTGTATTTGGGAAAAGCGAAGGCTCTTCACAGGGTCCATCAAACAGGTTAGCGGGCATAATTAAAGCACATGGTATTGTAGGAAATGCAGTGGCAATGAATGATAATTTGTTGACAGACAAGAAATAGTGAGTGACAATAAATGGGTCTTGCGAAGAAATGCGAGAAGGCTTCAAGGTGTTTTAGACAAATAGAGTGATTTGCCATCATATAACGGATGCAGCAAAATGTGCCTAAAGTTGAAGATATATAAAGTTGAAGTTATATATAAAAAAGTGAAGATTATTATTCAAATGTTGTTATATTAGGAAGTCTGGATGGACAAAGGGATCTGGTGTCCTTGTACAGAAGTCATGAAAGGGGTGAAATAGGTGCAGCAAACAATTAAGAAGGCAAATGCTATGTTAGCATTCATTGCTAGGTGATGAGGAAGGCAAAGGATAAGTTGCTCTTAATCGCAGGATTATTCAATTCAGATGTAGCAATGAACCGCGTGGGACCAGAGGTGAGCTGGCAAGGTGGATACAAAACTGGCTTGCTCAAAGAAGACAGAGGGTAGAAGTGGAAGGGTGCGTTTCTTAATGGAGGGCTGTGACATGTGGTGTTCCTCAGGGATCAGTGCTGGGAACTTTGCTGTTTGTAATATATATAAATGATTTGGAGGAAAATGTAACTGGATTGATTCGTAAGTTTTCGGACAACACAAAGGTTGGTGGATCTGCGGATAGCGATGAGGACTATCAGACGATACAGCAGGATATAGATCAGTTGGAGACTTGGGTGGAGAGATGGCCGATGGAGTTTAATCCGGACAAATGTGAGGTAATGCAGATAGGAAATATACAGTAAATGGCAGAACCCTTAAGAGTATTGATAGGCAAAGGGATCTGGGTGTACAGGTACACAGGTCACTGAAAGTGGCAATGCAGGTGGAGAAGGTAGTCAAGAAGGCGTACGGCATGCTTGCCTTCATCGGTCGGGGTATTGAGTTTAAAAATTAGTCAGTCATGTTGCAGCTTTATGGAAACTTCGTTAGGCCGCACTTGGAATATAGTGTTCAATGCTGTTTGCCGCACTACCAGAAAGATGTGCAGGCTTTGGAGAGGGGACAGAAAAGATTTACCAGGATGTTGCCTGGTATGGAGGGCAATAGCTATGAGGAGAGGTTCGACAAACTTGGTTTGTTCTCACTGGAGCGACGCAGGTTGAGGGGCGATCTGATAGAAGTGTACAAGATTATGAGAGGCATGGACAGAGTGGATAGTCAGAAGCTTTTTCCAGGGTGCAAGAGTCAATTACTAGGGGGCACGGGTTTAAGGTGCCGTCTCAGGTGCTGTCTCAGGATACAGGGTAGACCATTTAGAACTGAAATGAGGAAATAATCATTCATTCAATTTATAAGAATCTGTGTAACTACCTCCCACAGAAGATTGTGGAGGCCATTTGCTGAAAGAATTCAAGGAAATGACTTACTTTTCAATTTGAATGGCATCAAGGGATATGAGGAAAAAATCAGGAATATGACATTGAAACAGCGTCAGCTATGAACGTCTTAAATGGTGGAGTCAGCTTGATGGGAAGAATACCTGAGACATGCTATTTCCTTCCAGTGAAAAACATAATGTGCCCACGTATCCTTATGTTCCTGCACACAATTTGGAATTGCCTCATTGAGTTTAAACTGCCAATCATCATTCATTCTCGAAAAAGTGTCCTTCACAAATGCCTGAATTTAATTTATGTTTTCCCGCGTATTTCAATTAAAACTTTTACCTCTGGCCCTTTGTTAATATCCTTCCCACTGAGTAGATAACCAGCCTATTTTCATCTTCAAATGTTGAAATCATTTTCTTTATGGTAAGTATTTGTTTTGCTTTCGTTATTTCATCAGCATTGATTACATTCGTCCTTATATCCGACTGTGCATTCCCATTGTAAACTCCCTGTCACTCTGAATGACCATCGTTCTCCACTTCTCTCTGACTCTACTGTTTATCCCACATCATATCCACATAATCCCTGCGCCTTTGCCTCGAGGTTGCAATATCTAGAATAATTCCAGCTGAAAAAAACACAATGTACAACTTGACTTATGTACAATAAAAGGAAAACACTTTTCTCAGTAACCCTCTCGTTACTTAGACAAAGATATGCATTATCTGCATCAGATATGGTCAGCGTTAGTATGCCCATGCTCCTGGTTTAAGATTTTTTTTTTTTCAATTTCAGGCAAACACATGTTCCATCATACTAGATTTCATCGTCTGGATGTTTCCTCGAAATTGACATTATTCTTACTGGTCTCTGATACTGTGGATTATTCCTCTCAACTTATATAAACAGAGTTGAACAGCTTCAAGTCAGAAACCTGTGGAATCACTCCCACAGGCAAAGTGGAGATGGCCAACCCCTTCATTATTTCCATATTTTCCTCATTCAGTGACATGCATCCATCACAGTTTGGCCCGCTAAATTATCTAACTCCTCATGGTACATAGTTGCTGAAACTAAAATAGTTAAATTAAACTGTTTGTTCAGTTGTTCTAATTCATGTTTGTTTCCATGAATCCTAATTGTGTCACAGGAGGGTTTCCCTCTTCTATTAATAAGAGATTCATGACAACTTGTTGTTCCATTGCGTCAGTGAAGACAGCAGCACCAAGTGTAACAAGGGTCATCGGGTCCAGGTGGAGGAAGAGGAGAGAACACAATCTGAGGACAATAGGCAGGAATGTTACAACAAAGGATCAGAATCTGAAAACAATAAATTGGAATGCTAGAATAATGGATCGCGATCTGAGAACAATAAACTGGACTGTTACAGAAACGGATAGGAGTTTAATCCATGGTCTCTATTATCTGTCTCAAGAATGGATATCATTAGCACAGCGGATAAAATACCTACTTCACGTTATTCAAGCGGGATATTATCCAATTCTGGCTATTATTGGAATCCCTGGTAAGTCTATATCTTTCATTCATTCTATACCACGTATGTACTGCATTGTTCTACGTATCATTACAAATTTGGTGAAAAAAATGAAACCATATTCTTCAGTTCCACTCACTAACTCCTTGGACTAGCTGCCGGCTCTATTCCCCTTTCAGGCTGCCCTCTGCTCACAACCTATTATTTTGAATTTGAATTAATTTATAACCCCATATTCTCTCCATCATAAATACTGAAATCTGCCAAATCTATGGTATGACCAACAACCATCTCTGCCTCAGCCGAGCTGCTGAATACACCCTCATCTGTTTCTATCTTAAATTCAGATTCGACATTTCTATGCGATCGTACCAACAGCTTGTTTCCTGGACTTTGATAAACTTTACCTCTTTCACTATCCTAATTCACACAAAATAAATAATCCTTGTACTTTTATTTTAATTATTCATTCATGATTATGGGCGCCACTGACTCAACCAGTCATTATTGCTCATCCCTTAATCGTCTTGGAAAGGGGGAGGGGGGAGGTTACGAATGAACCACATTGATGAGGAACAAAGGAAGGGAGGAACGGGAGAATGGGAAAGAAAGGAAGAAAAAAAGGAAGAAAGAAGGAAAGAAAGAGAGAAAGAAGGAAAGAACGAGAGAAAGAAAGAGAGAAAGAAAGAGAGAAACAAAGAAACAAAGAAACAAAGAAAGAAAAAAGAAAGAAACAAAGAAAGAAAAAGGAAACAAACAAACAAACAAAGAACGATTGTCTATGTGTGAATGTCTTCAGTGTTTTTGTGTGCGTGTGCCCCTCGATTGCTGTTTTTTTCCCCCTGTTCCTTGCAAAGAGTGATTGTGGACATATGTCTACGACAATGCATGTGACAGCATGTAAAGTGAATGTGTGTGTCTGTTTCTGCATGTGTATGCATGTGCGCACGCATGTGTTTGTGGGGGAGAGTGTGATAATTTATGTTCATGCATTTTGGGATGTGTTTGTGTGTGCCTGCAGTGTGTGTGTGTGTATGTGTGTGTGTGTGTGTGTGCATTTCTGTGTGTGCCTCCGTCCGTGCAGAGTTACCTTGTGTGTTTGTCCTGATGTATGGTAGGCAGAAAATGACAATCCGAACTTGCAATGTGATGTTTGGCTTACCCAAATCTCCAGGTTAGTTTACTTCACGCGGATGTATACTTAGGTAATTTGCCCTTCGAACCTGCTGACAGAATGCGGGAGTGATTCATCAAATGTTTATGAGGAAATGTTCGAGTGTCGACAACAACAATGTGATGTCTTGGTCAACAGAAATTCAGTTGTGGACACATTGAACAATGGCGTTTTTTGTTAAATTTCCGGAAATCAGTGAATGGAAGAAGAGGCTGAATGTAAAGTTTCAGCTCCAGTCAGCATTTAGTATTCCATTTCTTCGTTACAGCGTCTCTACCGCAATTCAAATTAAAAGCGTAAATGATACAACCCCCAATTTATCTCAAAGAGACAATGGTAAAAAGGTTCAAACCTGCAACGCTTTAAATAATTATTATAAGGACCGTTCGTAAGCGGCCAGTATTTCTTCCCTGCATTCAAATCGCTTTTTTGTAATTCATAGAACATTGTTTTTGTCGAACTAAGTCTTGATGGTTGATTGTTGTTTAGATTTTTGCATTTCGCACATTTTAATCAATGAAGCAAAAAAGGGGATACAATTCATTTGGTTTGTAAATTTAGAAGAAAGCCTCTTCTGTGACTTCGAAAATAATCAGCAACACATGTGAAGAAAAAAACTTCATGATGTTGCTATAAGTCAGGCCCCGGAAATGATTAGAAATTAACCCACATTTCCGCTGTCCATAACACATCATTCAACGCAGGTCTTATCTGCCACCCTGATGCTCCACCATTCCTAAGTTCACATATTATCCCGGGATCACTCGTTGGCATCCGACTTTTTAATCATTATTTGTTTGCCACCCCCACCTCCATCAAATGTGTGCCACCCTTCATTCTTCCTTTCACTTTCCCCGCACCTCTATTTGTCACATTCTTAAATTCACGCATCCTATCTCCTAAAATTATTGTTTTGTTTCTATCAATAAATTGCATTGTGTAGGAAAACTTTGGAAATTTCAGTAAGACCTACAGCAAGCTAGTAATATTGCGTAAAGCCAGAAGTATAATTGATTTGTGTATTTCTCTTTCGTACAGTGAATTTTGTCACGATTGTGATCCTCAAGTGCAAAAACTGTGGTCTCTCCAAATGTGTCACTTGTTATCTGGTCTCTATGGCAGTGGCAGATCTCCTTGTCGTGATCCTCGACCTGATTTGGCGACATATTCCAATTGTTTATTGGGTTGAGTTCTATTTTATGTATTCGATTCATGTTTGTAATATCCACGCCGTGCTACTTTATGCAGCCACTGACTGTTCTGTATGGTTTACTGTCACTTTCACTTTTGATCGTTTTGTGGCCATTTGTTGCACGAAACTGAAAACTAAATACTGCACCGAAAAAACAGCCGCTTTTATCCTGGGAACAGTCATAGTGCTGAGCTGTTTGAAGAACATTTTCTGGTATTTTTTGTTCAAAGGTCGGTATCTGTTGGTGAACATTCCCTGGTTTTGTGACTTAACAAAGGACGTCATGATCTCTTCGGTTTGGGGAACAATCGAGTTCCTCCACAACATACTAACACCGTGCCTTCCGTATATCTTAATATTGCTGCTCAATGTTGTCACTGTCAGACATATTTTAGTGAGTAGTAGAGCCCGCAGAAGGCTCCGGGCTCACAACAGTGGCGAAATACGCAGAGACCCAGAGATGGAGAGTCGAAGGAAATCCATCATTCTACTCTTCGTTATTTCGGCCAATTTCATCTTGTTATGGTCAACCTTTATGGTTTACTCGATATGGAAACGGATGAGGATTTTGGGATATCATTCTATATGGATTGATGAGTTTGTTCTAGAATTGGGCTTCATGTTGCAGCTGCTGAGTTGTTGCACAAATACTGCAATTTATGCTGTGACTCAAACTAAGTTCAGGGAGCAGCTGAAGAATTTGCTGAAATATCCCTTTGCTCATCTCATTAAATTCAATAAATAGCGAAAAGTATGAAATTCATGACATTTTATCGAGTTTCTCAAATGCTTGCACATTTTCTCCTGGGTAGTATGGGGGAGACGTTTGTGTGTGTGTGTGTGTGTGTGTGTTTGTGTGTGCGTGCGTGTGTGTGTGTGCGTGTGTGTGTGTGTGCGCGTGTGGCAGGATGGGGGAAGGCTGGGTGGGTGTCTCGAAATTGCCCTGGGTCTTCTTCAAGAAATCCCTGATATCATGGTGAATGAAGACGAATATCAGTGCCGGTGTCCAGGGGTGGGAATTGTTACCCATTATGAACTGGGAATGGCGTTGGTGCCTGATTCGCATTGTGGCCTCAGAAAATGAGTGGGAGATGCAACACATGGTGATCTGGTACTATTGTCAGAGCCTGGACAACTTGCTGACATCAGGCACTGCTCATTGCCAATTTCTATTGTTGACCTAAAACTCTGTTCGAGGTCTTCTCCCCGAGGTGACCAGGGAATCTGCGTGGGCTTTTTCCCATAATCACCTCTGTTAATGAACAGTAACACTTACCCATTGTAACATGGGAAGATAGGCAATACCTGTTCCCCATGTCAAAATGCAGCTCTACTCTTAGGAGAAACACGCTCACCAAGTACACCAGCTGCCGAGAGATTCATACACACAAACGTCATTGCTTATTAGGGAAATCACGCACATCAATGCCATTGGCTTTCAGGGAAATCACAAATTGAACACATTGGCTTTGGGGGAACAATCACACATATATCGCTTATCAGCTTTTGCACAAACGCAAACCACGTTTTCAGTGGTTTTGGGGGAATTCTACAAAATAACTAATTGACTTCGGGGAGTGGAATCTCACCCCAAGATTAAAGGCTTTTAGGGAATTATAAACGCTATGGGATGAATGGCGCATACAAAACTGAATGTCTATGACTACAAACATTGAATTGATTAGCTGTGGGAGAGTGCTACATGCTGAGATCATAAGCTATTGCAGCAATCAAAATTATACACCTCTTTGACAAAGGGTCAGTACTAAAATGAACTCACCAGCTATGTGAGGAATTCTACCAGGGATATCATGGGATATGGAGGAAAGAGAATCAGAGGTCATCCTGTGTGGGGGAATCACAAAGACAAAGCTCATCGGATACATGGGTCTTTGGGGACTGTCTACTCACTGAGTAGAATTGCATAGAAATATTCCGTACACATAATATCACAGGTACCACAATCCAAATTCCAGGGTGCTTATGTCCCACCGGAAGGACAGACCAAGAAATGGTGGCTGCACGGAGGTGTACAGTTGGAAATGAATTGCATAAGATGTCCTCAATATCGAGTCTGGATTACTTGAAATTTCGCGGCACATGGGCAAGAAACATCCTGCTGATTACCATGAAGCGGGTTCAATACCCATTCCCGAGACTTGTCCCGTCGTGCAACAACAGATCAAGCTGTCCAGAGCCAAAAGGACATAACTGCTAAAATGGAGTTACGGCTGGCGGAGAGGGAAGGAACAAATGGCAAAAATGTTTCACCTCATCCTCACCAATCTGCCCACCCCAGGTACATCACTCCAGTGCACTGTCGGTAGAAGTGACAATTGCATAGCCACAGTTTGTAACGTCATTGCCTTCTGCACCCCTACTCTACTGTTACGACACAGGTTCAATGGAGAGTGCAGGAGTGCATGCCAGGAGCAACACCAGACACATCGAAAAACTTGGTGTCAACCTGGTGAAGCTACAGTACAGGGCTACTTGCATGCCAAGCAACATATACAGCAAGTGATAGACAGTGCTAAGCAATCCTCCAACCGATAGATCAGATCTAAGATCCGCAGTTCTGCAACATGCAGCCGTGAATTGGTTGGAAATCATAAAATTAACTGGAGGAGGAGGCACCCCAAATATCCCCATACTCAATTATGAGAAATAAGATTTGATATTGCCTTTGTCACTGTAAACACTTTTCGACGATCCATCCAGATTTGTTGTTTTCCAATCGCTTCCGTTACCATTATAATAGTCATAATAGGTGAACTGTTGTTGGTGAAATGCAACTCTGCTTGTCATTCTGGAAAACAAAGTCCATTCGGTTCTGCAATTTTCCTTTCTTTACTGCCCGCATGATAATTGTATTCAAACTAAATCCTGTTTGCATTAGACACATCCCTAATCGAAAGTACTAAGAATGAAAATCCTCTGCCAATCTGCGTGCACAGTAATACACCTCGCAACAGCAGGTTAAAGTTCAACAAGTTAGTTCG
Organism: Mustelus asterias; assembly: GCF_964213995.1. Taxonomy (NCBI): domain Eukaryota; kingdom Metazoa; phylum Chordata; class Chondrichthyes; order Carcharhiniformes; family Triakidae; genus Mustelus; species Mustelus asterias. Next base: position 285,543 of record NW_027590363.1, on the reverse strand, counting down.
GTATCACGAGCTTTCGGAGCACTGCTACTTCATCAGCTGAGTGTAACCTTGAATAAATGCCCTCATCATGGTATGCAGATTTTGATGCCATCTCTCGAATGCTTGTTGCAATTCAGTGTTTATTTATTACTCGCAAGTAGGCTAACATTCACACTGCAATGAAGTTACTGTGGAAATCGAAGTTCAGGATCATAATCTGACAACTTAAACTGTTGCATCCCCGCACTGGTCTTGACACCTGTATGCAGCTGTGAGGAGGACTTTGAACTCTCGACATACGGTATTTCATTTGGTAATGTGCCGACTGGAAAACAAAATTGTTTTCCAGTCTTTGAGATTATGAACAAAGCACAAACGGAATAGATATCGATATTAAATGATTTGTTTTCCTGTATGACTCCTTTTGGTGACAATGGCTCTACTATATCCAAATTGCCTGAGGGACACCCAAGAAGGGCCAAAGGAAGAGGGGCGATGCTACCGTGGAACTCCCAAAATTTAGAGTAGTTTCCCTGAAGTACTCTTCTCCTGTTCCGTGATCTCATCCTGCTCCTCCCGGCTTCCACGTCCAAACAATCAGCATAGTCCAGAAGGGCAAAGGATGATAGGGACTGGTGGTCTTTGTTTGAAAAGCTTATGTTTGGTGTAAACTTGTGCAGTGACCAGTGCAGTTTGTTTCAGTCATCTTGCGCCTCGCGACACTCATTCCAGTAAACATACACAGCCATTACATGATCTCATAAGTTCAATACTGTGAGGCCTCAGTTAGAAACCATGGAGCACCCTGTTAGGATCATTTGGTCATTCAGACTGAGCTGAGGTGACAACTCAATTCATCATTGGATAACGTTTACAAAAAATGCTTTGGATTCCCAATCGTTGAGCATGCCCAGGAAATAGTTCAATTATGTATTGGAGACCAAACAGAAAGTGGGATGTGAGTTTATGGAAGCAAAATTGATTTGTAATGCAAGATCTGGCATGATTTTACTAAATGAGACACCAGACTGAGTGTGCTGAATTGACTCTTCTTTCTTCTAACTGTAACAAAGTCAAAAATGAACGAAATGCGAAAGCTTATCGACTTCAGTTATCATTCCTGTATTGATTGGCAAACCTAATTCCCCCCAGCATCTCTGGAGAAAAGATTGAGTTTGTGATGCTCTGGATATTTTCCGGCCACTTCTGAAGAAAGTCTTAATTTCAGTGGCATGGCGATGCGAATTATTTATTAGTTTTGGATGTTTATTTCTCACTCATTAGGTCTCTGAATATTGTGCCTGCATGGGATCAGTCACAGTTTGAGATCCATAACGCATGCATGATCAGTGTCCTGGTGAAGTGTTGCATTAGATAGAAACAATGCCTTAGCTTGGGAGCTCTATACAGTGGAAAGGTATTGGGCGACATTGGCAATCGGGCGGCACGGTGCCACGCTAGTTAGCATTGCCGCATCACAGCCCCTGGGACCCTGGTTCGATTCCAGGCTTGGGTCACTGCCTGCGTGGAGCTTCCACGTTCTCCTCCTGTCTGCGTGGGTTTCCTCCGGGTTCTCCGGTTTCCTCCCACACCCAAAGATGTGCAGATTAAGTGGACTGGCCATGCTAAATTACCCCTTAGTGTCAGGAGGATTATTGTAAATGCATTGTGTTATGTGGATAGAGCCTGGTGGGATTGTGGTCCGTGCAGACTCGATGGGGCGTATGGCCTCCTTCTGCACTGTGGGAGTCTATGATGAATCTTGGTACGGTCCATGGCTTGACTTTTGACGCGTCTGTATCAGTTGGAAGGTTTATATTTGGGGGAACGTCTGTATGGTTTGAATTGTCGGTATCGTTTTGAAACCACGCATAAATTGGTGGATCTGATCCAGTTGAATGGTCAACGTTGGTTGGGGGGACTGCCTCATTGCAAGGCTCCATATTTGTTGGAGTGTTAATATTGATATGTGTGTGTCACGGGTGTGTGTTTTGGTTCTGAATGGGTTGGAGGGTCCATATCTGTTGAGAGGCCCTCAATCCGTTGAAAAAATGGAATGTGTGCATTACCTGAGATTTTTGTTTTACCCAGTGAATTGGTTTGAGAAATTTATCCATTTGAATTGCTCAGATAGATTGAGCTGTGGAATCATTTATTGAGCATGCTCAGCAAGTAGTTAAATTATATGTTGGAGACCAATTGCTAATGATGCGTAGTAAATAGAACTAATGACAAAATCATGCAACTAAATGACGACAGTTCAAATGGCAACTTTGTCACAGATTGGAGTCGAAAACTTCGAGAGAGTTCCTCCAACATTTGGAATTTCACCTCTGAATATCCAGATCCGAGGGAGGGACGTCGGGCAAACAATATGCCATGTAACGATGGCTTCGATGCTGTTTGAGTATGCAGTACATTGGTTGTCTCTTACAGACCTTTGTTTTACTGGGAACTTTACATGCTTTGAATAGTACGCCATTTGAAATGTGACAACTGAGCCTCGGAAATAAAAAAAATAGCACGATACTCGATTTCAAAATCTGTCCAGTTGTTTCCAAACTGTTGACCGTATTTGCAATCATAATATCACAGAGGTGATAACAGAAGGAAAAGTGATCTGCTTTAGAAACGTTCACGAGAAAAGGTTAATCGGGACAGATTGTCGGTGCCTGCTAAATGACATTTCACATTACAGTGAAAATACTCAGTCAAACTTATGACTGACAGAGTTGCACCGCTGCCTCACAGCCCAAGGGTCCCGCGTTCAATTTTCACCTCGTGTGACTGTAGCCATAAAAAAATATTTAAAGCTCTCATTAATTTTTTATGGGAACTGCTTTCTGTTATTGCTTTTTGATTCCGAATGCTGGATCCATCGCTCATGGTTAACATTATGCTGACACACAATCCGTGATGCAATTTTTTCAGTGACTTTTTTGAAGGATCTCAGTGATTTCATTTTGTTGCCTTCGCTGATAATAAATCTGCTTGTAACAGACAGGTCCTTATCTAAAGTTATTGCGTTTGTGGAATATCGTGCAAATTGAAATCATACCTTAGTATACCCAAAACCTCTGAGGAAAAATGTTAAAGTGAGTTAAAACACACTGAATTTGGGTCAGTAACCAAAGTAGAATACGGGGCACCAGGAACCATTTATGACTGGGATCTTTTCTGTGCATTGAATTTTATTGAAAGTGGGGCAGGAACAAAAATGCAGTCAGCTGGATCAGATTTTACATATTGTTATCTTCTTCATGTGTGCGTTATCTCTCAACTTCATAAAGTTCACTCTGTTTTATAAATGGAATCGTTTGAAACCTTGAGGCGCACAATGAGCCGTCGATGCAAATTCAAAAATGTACATATGTCCCTGTGTTCGGAAAGCGAAGAATCCCCTTTTGGCAAGGGATAACTCTTTAGATTGCAGATGCGAAACTTAACAAAGTGTGTTGCATCTGCATTCTGAAGTGATATGGCAAGAACTGGCCTCGAGCATAAGAGCCATTTACAATGAAGAATACTTAGTCAAGAAAAAATGTGAATGAAACTGTCTTCTCAAGACTATGAAGAGAGTTAATAACATTGGGTTACAATGGGGTTTCTTGAATCAGGGCTTCCATGTAAATTACATCATCACATTACCAACTTGCAGAAGATGCCACGGAATGAAGTTACCCTGGAGATGGTTCCGACCTGCACAATAGATTGGAAGAGAACCCAGCATTACGTTTTGCATTAAGCTGCAACTGTCCTTCGTGATATGATACGGAGATTTTTGAAAGGCATCTCCATTTTTACTCAAGGAAAAGAGCTTTGTCCTGCCCCGGAACACTCATTGAATGGAAGAGCGGGGAATGCTGTGGAATGAGCGGAGGGGGGAAAGCTAAGATTCCTGATTGATCTCATCCCACAGGAGAAGCGTGTTTGGGAAATGTTGGGTCTCTTGACCCTCAGAGTGGACAGTGTGCTGGACTTTGTGCTTTCCCAAGATAGGAAGAAAAGCCAATTGAATGCATCATACAGGTGTCAGTTCATTTGATACACATACAATTGTGCTTTCGCCAGCTTTCACGGATGCCACGGTGACAGCACAGCAAAACGTTTGGGAGTGTCACACAGCAGAGAGATAACGACAAACAATTGAATGCAATGAATATATCACAACAGTGCAGCACTGAAGCTGCAGCAGTGGAGTGGGAACGCTTGCAGCAGCATGTTTCTGACTTCCAGAGTGATGTTCAGGAAATGGAATGCTTGAGGAGGGCTTGCCGTGCGAATACATGCTTGCTTTGTTGAAACAAGACGACTCAGACCTTTCAGGCGAGGCGGAGAGGAGCCTTCAGTATTGGTAGAGGAATCTCCTGAATTTCAGCTAATTGCTAATTGATGATTATTAATGTCATTTCACATTTGGCTTTTAACTTACCACTTTTCTGCATACCTTCGTAACAGGAAATGTTTCGATATTCACCATTTTGTATATTCCTCCTCGCCACTTGTTTAAGTCCCGGCAACCTGTGTTTTACAATTGTCGGGTCACTGTAAACAAGTGATCCCCACAAATTCTGGTTCAGAAAAACAATTTTTGTTTAAACTTGCTTGTTGGTGTTCCCTGCATTTCTCGCAGTGACAACCTCCCGTCCATGAACCGTGACTATATGTAATAATGTAACTGCTAAATATTTAAATGCAGAAACAACCCCGAGCAGCAACACCTATTTCATTGATTCTTAGGCGTTTACAGCAAATTCAGCCAAGCATGTCCATGCCTGTGAGTCCATGTAGACAACAACAGCTGCACTGCCCTCATCTACCTTCTTGATTACCCCTTCAAATAACTCAATCAAATTTCTGATTCTCACAAAGCCATGCTGACGGTCCCGAATCAGTCCTTGCGTCTCTAAATGCCTGTTGATTCTGTCTCTCAAAATACCTTCCAACAACTTACCCTCCAGAGATGTGAGGCTCATTGGCCTGTAGCTCCCAGTTCAAAGATTTTAGACTGTTAGATTTTTTCCCGCCCCCAATTCCCACGCCACCCCCCGCCCCAAACCCACTATCAACCCCGCCACCCCCCCCCCCCCCCCGACACACACACGCACATATCATGTGTTTTTTTTTGTTCCCTTGGCTTGCAATAACACCACCCCACGCCTCGTACAGACGCTCATCTCTCTTCTGTGTACCCACTGAGCATTGAACATTATCTCTTATTAACACGATCCACTATCTTAACTTTTGATGATATTGGCAGTTTCAGTCCCTAGTTGAAAAATCAATGATTTGACTTTTTAAAAAAATGCTCTCCATCTTCTGATGAACGATCCCACACTTGGGCTTGCGAGGAACCAAGATCCTGCTCACAGACATACAACACTTTTATTTTATTCTGATTTACTTCTTCGAACTCGTTCATGAGTCAAATCGCAAGGATGTTTCATCACATGTTCCAACGCTTAACGTTATTTAATGATTTCACATTCACCCTTTCTGGACTGCTGGTCTGACACAGATAACGGGTCAGCATTTTTTGTATTCTCTCACTTTTACGACGAGTCTGTCCACTCTTCCATTCTATTTCAGGAGTCCACTGACTTAGTGACCTGATTCTTGTGACCTTTGCATTCTATCAGTTGCATGCAGATATGTTGTTGTCATCTGATTTCTACAGTCACCGCGACATTACTCTTCATTTGCACTGCAACAATGCACCTGCTTTCGGTGTCTGGTTGTGTATTCTTTGTCAGCTGTTCCTTCAATCTTAACTGCATTTTCATGTTCTAGTGTATACCATGATACATGAGCAATTTCGATAGCAATGTGGCTGTTGGCTGGCTTGTTTCTTCTCGTCAAAATATGTCCTCCTACATTTTTCACGGTTTCTTATCTGGCTATAAGGGGAACAGAATTGCCAGTTTTGAATGAAGAGACTTTGCAATCGCACAATTCTTTGAATACAAAATGTTTAGAGAAACAATCCGAGAGATGTGCTGGTTAGGTGGATTGCCCATCCTAAGTGTGCCCTCAGTGTACCCGAACAGGCACCGAACTGTGGCGACTCGCGGACTTTTACAGTAACTTAATTGCAGTGTTAATGCAAGCCTACCTGTGACTAATAAGTAAAAATTGAAGGGCGGCACGGTGGCACAGTGGTCAGCAGTGCTGCCTTACAGGGCCAGGGACCCTGGTTCGATTCCTACCTTGGAACACTCTCTGTGTGGAGTTTGTACATACTCCTCATGTCTGCGTGGGTTTCCTCGGGCTTCCTCCCACAGTCCAAAGATATGCGGGATAGGTGGATTGGCCATGCTAGAGTGCCCCTTATTGTCAGGGGGAAAAGCATGGGCAAGTGCATGTGGATGTGGGGGTAGGGCCTGGGTGGGATATTGGTCGGTGCAGAGTCGATGAGGTGAATCGCCTACTCCTGCACTGTCGGGCTCGATGATATTTGTCCTGTCAATATTGAATAGGGGCAGTGTATAAGTAGATCTGTATCTGTATCCAATTGCGTGCCATCCAAGTTTTTGATTTTAAACTTTCTCCGTTGTTCACAGCTCCACTGTCACTATTTGTGGCAGCCAATGTGATGGAGGTGATGTGCACTTAAAATGCCTCTACTCGTCTTCCAACGACTGTATGTAAAGAATGGGCAGGAGAAGCAGCGTCTGAGTCTCAGACTATCCAACCCTCACAGACTATCTCAGACTCTCACTCTGCCCTAACTTCCAGAATGCATGACCACTTTCAGACCCAGGGACATTTCCCCATTCAAATTCCAGGACTTTCCTCTTCAGAAACATTCACACTCTGACAGCCCCACAACCCCCACCCGCAATCCCCTGGTCGGCCACTCAGCCGTTCCACACACCTCAAACTGTGAGTGCACAGTAACACGAAGTGACATGTGCAAACATACAGAAGATCACTGCTGAATGAGAGACAGATAAGATATCTGTGGCTTCAGCAAGCTGAAGCAGCACAGCAGATATTCACAGGTGACCAAACACTTAATCTCTATGTTAGCGGTCTCGTTTCAGATTCAGGTCAGATTCTCTTAATTTGTGTATTGACATTGAATTCAAGTCGACTGAAGTTGGTGCTTCGAATTTCCGGTTAGGTGCAGAATCACGTTGAGGCAGGATTATATTCGATTTGAGGTGATCGTTCGGATGGAGGTAGTTTGAACGGACGGGAAGGTATCGAGTAGAATTACGTTTGCTTGAATGTTCCCAGCGAGATTGAAAAAAAATCAAATGCATCACCAGTATTCAATCATGGGGATAAATATGAGGAAACTCTAAGTGAGTGAGTCGAATTTGGGGCAAATGCGGAAATCTGCTATTGAGGGGGAAGTAGGAGAAATTTGAAATATTCTAAAATAGTCAGGCAGAATCACGTATCGATTTGAAATGAAAATATTGTTCGAATTATTCATTACCGATTTCTCTGGATGAAGTATTGGCCTGTAACGTCCGGCCGGAATTGCCGGGTTACCGTGATTAAGCAGCACACATGTGCTTGGGACATCATGGAAGTTCATGTGCCCTGAAAGTACGCCAAGTTTAAACTTCCAATCGATGTTGGGAAAGAAGCCTTTCCTGAAGCCCTCAGCTGCAATTGTGCCAAAACCTTCGCCACTTGCGATGTTTTCAGTTGAGTTCTGTGAATTATGTCATTTTGTGTCCTTATTTATTTGCACTTTTATTTATTGATCTCGCTGCAGGGCCGAGAGGCAACAGACATTTTTTCGGTGGGTTTTTTTTTGGCACTTTTTTAAAATTTAAAATAAGGCTCAGAAAGTGAAATGATGATTTTTAATTTTTTTTCCAACTTCGTCATCACAAATAAGTCCACTAAAATGTTCGTTCATATATAGCAAAATGGTTGCCAGTGTCTGGAATGAATTTCAGCATTTACATTTTGCAATATATTTTAAACCGTTTTTAAGCCTATTTTAAGAGTTTCTTTGATGCAATATTGGGCATTGATGGAAAATTGGGCGGGGATCCTGGATTCAGGATTCAATCCTGGACCGGGGAGCGGCGCGGGCTTGGAGGGCCGAAGGGCCTGTTCCTGTGCTGTATTGTTCTTTGTTCTTTGTTCTTTGTTCAATGCTGATCCTTGTGTCTCTCGGCATGTTCAAATACTTCAGGAAAATGTATCCCTTAAGATGGCACATGCAAGTTTCCTGCAATGTTTCTCCCAATTTTGATAGTCTTTCTGATGCAACGTTGATCTTTATGAAAGTTTTTTGGTTCAAATTCTTTGGGAAAGAATATAACTTAAGAGGACATTTGCAAGTCTCGTGTCAGCTGATGTGAACTCGGTATTACAGAATCCAGTGCAGCTTGGAAATCTGGAGACATGTTCCACCAAGGCTGCAATATTGCTCTTTTCACTTGATGCTTAACTGAAAATCTTTTTGAGACTTTTATGAAGGCATTGAAGTGTCACGTTTCATGTAAAATTCAAACCCTTCCTCCTCCCCTTTCCCGCTCCCATCTCCCTTCTCCTTCCATCCTTTTCCCATACCCTCCTTTCCCCGCCCCCTCCTCTACAGTCTATTCCCTTCTCCTTCCTCTTCCCTCCTTCCCCCCTCCGCTGCCTCCCCTGCCCCTCCTTCCCCCTCTTCCCCTTCCCCTCCTTACCCATCGACACCTTCATCCATCATCCCTTTTTTTAGCGAGAAAATAATTGCTGTGTTAATCTATAGGTATTTTACTGATTGTCTTCAGAAAAATACATATTTTGTGAAATACTTGAAAATAAGCGGCAATTGAACACGCCAGTGCAGCTGCTGACATAAAAAGTTTCGTTAAATGTTAAAATGGTATCAATGTTTTGTATTTATAATATTACTTTTGCTAATAAATATTTTCCATTAAACTACAAAATTCGACCAACGCTTTATTGAAACAAAACAAATATTAATAATGAAATTGTACAAATACTTTATTAAAAAATACAGCGCAGTTAATTTGAGAATTATAAATAATGTAAGCTAGGCAGAAGAATACTAATAATAAACACAGAATTCTAATGATAAGCATGTAGGGACGGCACGACGGCACAGTAATTCGCACTGCTGCCTGATAGCACCAGGGACTCGCGTTCAATTCCTGGCTTGGGTCACTGTATGTGTAGAGTTCGCACGTTCTCCCCGTGTCTGCGTGGGTTTATCCTGGTGCTCCGGTTTCCTGCACAATCTGAACAACATCCTGGTGTGGCGACTAAGGGATTTTCCCAGTAACTTCATTGCAATATTAATGGAATCCTTACTTTACATTTTGAACAGCCCAAAACATGATCCGTTGATCAATCTCATTCAGTACACAAATCATTGTTCAAGAAGTTCTGACAATATCTAAATTAAAACACACAAACACCTCAAAGCATGCTACACATATTAAAAAGTTACAGAATAATGCAATCCTGATTTATGGTGATACGGTGGAACATTCGTTTCCACTGCTGCCTCACAGATCCAGGGACCCGGGTTAAATTTTGGCCTTGTGTGACTGTCTGTGAGGAGTTTGCACGTTGTCCCTGTGTCTGTGTGGGTTTCCTCCAGGTGCTTTGGTTTCCTCCCACAGTCCAAAGCTGTGCGGTCGAGGTGGATTGGCCATGCTAAATTGCCCGTTAGTGTCAAGATGTTAACAACGCAAATTATTGGGTTACGGGGATAGGGCCAGAGTGGAATTATTGTTTTTGCAAGCTTGATAGGCAGAATGGCCTCTGTCTGCAATGTCGGGATTCGATGGGCGGTTTTTTTTTGCCGCGTTCGCTCCAAAACTGGAAAATTCCGCCTGAGGTGAATGGATCGTTTCATGGTGCGCTCCTCACCCGCTACGGTTCCTGTGGCGGGTGGAATGGAACAATCCACCCCTATGATTCTCTGAATCAAAACAATATTTTGAAAAATTTGAAACTAATGAAATGTTTGTTTCGTGATGCATGCTAAATAATACTCAAGTTCAAAAATTAATCTAAATTTAAAAATTACATTTTGTGTGGGACAATAACAGTGGTATGAATTACTTAACATAAATAACAAAATAACTGAAATACAAATAAAAATACCTTTTCGAAAAGCAGAGGTCCCTGTTCAATGCAAAACTGCCTTTTGGAACCTGGATTTCAATGCGTTTTTGCAACAATTGAGAATCGTTGCATAGTCATGATTCAAATTCCACCATCTGCCTTGGTGGGTTTCAAGCACGGGTCCCAAGAACATTACCCTGGGTTTCTCGAAGATTACTACAATGGCAACACCATTCTGCCAGGGTGTGCAACCGCCTCCACTCTATGACATTGACAGTGATGGACGGGTGCTGAAAATTGACTGGGACATCATGTGCTGCAATGTGTTCATTCTCAAATATTTATAACTTACACACAATGTCATACGCTATTTCCTTCACCATTTCTGAGCATGTCATGTCCCAGAGATAGGTTAGTGATACCAAATGTGAAATGGAAGTGGTAGGTTTTCAGGACAGGGAGGATTGGATCTCCTCAGTATTGAATTTAAAGCCTAGATGCCTCATGGAATGAGAGGAGGAATGCATACGTATACTTGTTGCCCATCAACACAACCAGCCTCTCCCCAGCCACCTCAATTGAAAAACCAGTTCTCCTCCATATTTAGCGTTATTGTGAATGCGAATTTTTTGTAGGTGGGGCAAAATAATTATTTTTTGCCTCTCAACAGAACTGACAGCTCATAACTGTGCATCCTGACAGTTGTGGGCCTTCAGCAACAGTGCTGATTGTTCACTTCAATGTGTAATATCATGCAGATTCATCATTCTACGCTGCACATTCAGGCAGGAAGGCAACATTGGGCCAACAACGACTTCAGAACTGCTTCAGAGGTTTCAAATACTTGAAGACAATATTTCACATTGAAAGCTGCAATGCCGAAATCACAGACATAATTTATTTTGCTCCCACACCATAGGTAAATACATTGTTTCTCGTGCTTTGTATTTTGCAAACTTTGGAGTGCATATTCCTGACAAATAATTTAGCAGCAATCGTTCGTAACTTTTACAAAGAATGGTTTAAATTTTCGTCCACTGATTCTGGGACTTTGGATTAATGCCGAGTAAGTCATACAAACACACAGAGACACAGTAATAAACACACTCATACACACACACACACACACACACACACAGACATACACACACAGAAACGTACACACAAACACACACACACACACTTACATACAGAAACACACAATAGATACATGCATACCCACAGCATGCACAGCCATACAAAAAGCTGCTTTTTCTCTCACAAACATGGAAAACAGAGACATGCACGCAATCATATGTATACACGTTCAAACAGAACACATATATGCACAGATCATACAGACAGACAAAATTCACACAACCTCACGCACACAAATACACGCACATGTGTCATACGAACACAGATGCACAAACACTAAGACAACCCAGATTACATATGTTTGTGCGTGCACACACGCCATGGACATACACACATTCACACACGTAAATGCACACACATACTTATACAAGCAATTACGCACTCTCACACGCACACAAAAATAACATACACATGCACAAACACACACACATAAGGATTGATTAGATAAGACAGTGCACCTCTACAGATTCCAGGTAATTACTTCACTGATATACGAATTGCGATTTTCCATGTGAAGATTTTTCATTCATTGAATGGAATCGAAGATGTAAAGATCAGGAGATAGTTTACTAAAGTGAATGGCACACTGCAATTCAAGTTGTTTCTTGTAGTCGAATATGCGAAGCCTGATTGTTTAATTACATTTCAAACTGGAGCTGGATCAGTGCCTTCTTTAGCTTAGTGACTTGTACCTCGTTTAATGGCGTGGTTTTCAGACTAACTGACCAGTGATGATTCTTAAAATGCAAATATAGCGCAGTCTTTATCCGCAGTCGTTGTCCAGTCGGTGATATACAGTACTCTGTCCCAGTCACTCTGACACTTTAGATAGATTTGCAGCGGAATTTTCCTGGAAGGTGATTCTTCTACTGTGTAATTGTCTGGCATTGAAAACCGTCCAAAATATGATATAAATTAATAAATTCCGATTTTTCGGACAGTTGGCAGCAATAGTTGCTCAACAAGAGTTCCAAATATTAAACTTGCTTGGATCTTCTTAGTAATTGCAGAACTAGCCCTTGAGGTTGGAATTTACTGTGCAGCCACAAATAAACTACAAACGCTCATGGACACCTATATTTGATGTGGAGATGCCGGCGTTGGAATGAGGAAGCACGTTAAGAAGTCTCACAACACCAGGTTAAAGCCCAACAGGTTTATGTGGCAGCACAAGCTTCCGGAGTGTCACTCATTCTTCAGGTGAATCAACAACATTAACCTGTTGGACTTTAACCTGGTGTTGTGAGACTTCTTACTGTGCTCACCCAGATTTGAACAGCTTTATCTGATCCAAATCTGTCTCGTTGATCACAATTGTACCCATCAAAAATGTGTTCGACTGTGCCCTCAGATTGAAGACTGGGTCTGACTTTCAGAAGGACTGTGGGACGGAAATTTCTAACACTGTGGTGATGGGAAAGGAACTTCTGCAAATGCTGGAATGGAGTGGGCGAGTTCAAGTAGGTTGAGACACTTTGTCAATTTCCTCATCCGCTGTCATAGGCCATGACTTCTGGCCTCCAGCTATTCTTTCAGCTGCACTTGGTAAGAACATTTAAATGGTTCTCTCACTGAATTCAAGCTGGCATTGCTATTTCCTGTCATCCGCTGGGGCAAAGTGACATTTTAGCAAATTGGCATGCATTAAAGCTGTCAATACAGTTCACATTCCAATATGTTTTGACTTTTCTCCCCGCTTTCGACACGGTGAATCATGGATTGACTGAGAAAAGAGACAATGGAAAGAGGCGGAGATCAATCACTGTGTTTTATTGACATTATCAAGACAGCAGTGGGACAGTGGTCAAGATTTGTGGGGTCGAGAATATCAGGCAGATTCTACATTACAGCCTGCCTCTCCCAGAACTTCAGCCCTTTCTCCTAGCGGAACGTAATCGCGTTTTTGAACACATTTAAGTTTGCAGCATTTATAAAACCAGAAGCATTTTCCGCGTAACCAATTCTCGATCCGATGACATGGACCCATCCTGCAATTCCCTCGCAGCCTGTCACATCCAAAAATTGCACCTGGAAAAAAAGAAGTGTGCATTAAATTCACTGGTCAGGGCTCCCTGCCATGCAGATGTGATGTCAGCAAGATGAATGGCTGTGCATTGTTCTCCAATCTTTCTTAAATGTGGTGCATGGAGACCAGAACAGTGCTCTGAGATGCAATAGTGTTTCAGCGATGTTAATGGAGAGGGGACCTTTGCACTGTGCTGCAACCGTGTTTCAATGAGGTTTATGAAAACCAGAACAGTGCAGATGCTCCGGTCATGTTTAAAATACATGTTAGGATATCAGAAATTTGTATCACCCTCCAACACATTATAAGTTAGTTTTCTGGATACCAAATATGCGCACTGTGCTTCAATCATCATTAAACGAAGTTTATGGAGACCAATACTGCACACCGTACTCACGGTGCCATCTCCCCATGCTCTGCCATAACCAGAACTGCGACCAACAAGAACATTTCATTTTTTAAATTTTAATGAGGATACTGGGAGGCACCTTTCCGTGCTAACTAGTTCAAATATTAATCTGTGCAACGCTACACGGGAACTTAAAAATATACCTAATCATTTTTTTTGTTTGGGAAGTTGATTTAGAATGATGGATGCAAGGAGGGCATTTGAAGTTTATATGAAGAATATCACAATTGGATCAATTGGGGGAAAACTCATTATAATCAAATGAGTATTAACGTATTTTCTGCTATGAGATGCACTAACCTCCATATAAAAACCTTCTGCTCACTCCTCCATCGGCACTGACGGGCTGTACCAGCAGCAGGACACCCAGGACGTGAAGAATTGTTTTTCTCATCGTCCATTCAGTTTCACGGAGTCACGATGAGATGTCTGTGATAAATAAAATGTTGAGATGAAATCAACGGAACTTGTAGTTACTCATCACGGACACACACACACATAGGCGGTGAGGCTCCGTCCCTCCTTCAACTATTTAAATGGTCATTCGACTAATTGGGAACAACTGAACATAGAATCAAAGATTAAACACAGGTTAAAAGTTTACCTAAACCACAAGCACTTGTATGAAGTGGGAAAATCAAAGTATATCACGTGTTGTACTCACACGAAGTGCCAGAAAGGAGATAATAAGGAGGCGATTGTGTCCGTCGTACCTGTGCTGGCACCTTACAAACAGGGAAAGGAATTGGCCATGCCTCTCTCGTCCCTGCCACCTCGTACAGCGTTTTTAATTTCAATCATTCAACACGATTCACTTTTGGAACTCACGATTGAATCTGACTCTACCAAATATTCAGGCGGCAAATTCCTTGTCATACAAAATAATTTCTGCTTTTCTCTCATCTAAATGATGTATGATTGCCTTCAACGTGTTTCCAGCGTTTACGAGTTGTCCCACCCTCGATGAGGGTCCTGCAGCCGCGATATTGGACAGGAAAACGAAAGTTCTCCATGATGCCCCTGGCCAACGGGAATCTCTTATTCACCAATATTACTCTAATAGGTTGCCCTATTGGTGTAACATTGTTCTCAATTAGAGCTGCATTAAGAAAATGGGCTTCCATGTATCCTCCATTCCAAAATTCCAGCCCTTCAACATTATTTAACTGAAATGAATTTAATACTTCTGAGGCTGCGTAAAGTGTTTGAGAAATCGATGTTTCAGCGCATTTACTTTACCAACTCGCTACTTCCATTGATCTTTGCTCTAACTTTTATATTATATAATACCTGCCACCACATTTCTTCCTGTATCTACATCTATATCTGTGTAAAGGTACAATTATGTACTTACCTATTTATTTCTATCTGCATCATGTATTCCAATATCCCTGCCCCTCTCTCTCTATTTCTCACTCTTCATACACCGTCTCTAGATGAGGGCAGTGCAGTTCATATTGTCTCCATGGACTTTTGCAAGGCCTTTGACAAGGTGCCACATGGTAGGCTGTTGCGTAAGGTTTAATCTCACGGGATCCAGGATGAGGTAGCTAAATACCACACTGGCTTGATGACAGAAGCCAGAGTGTGGTTGTAGAGGATTGTTTTTCAAACTGGAAACTTGTGACTAGCGGTGAGCCTCAGGAATCGGTGCTGGGTCCACCATTATTTGTCAATTATATTGATGATTTGGATGAGAATATAAGAGGCATGGTTAGGAAGTTTGCAGATGACACCAAGATTGGTGGCATAGTGGACAATCAAGAAGGTTATCTCTGATTGCAACGAGATCTTGATCAATTGGGCCACTGGGCTGATGAATGCCACATGGAATTTAATTTAGATAAATGCGAGGTGATGCATTTGGTAAATTGAAACAGGGCAGGACTATCTCAGTTCATGGTAGGGCTTTGGGGAGTTTTACAAAACAAAGGGATCTAGGGGTACAGGTTCATAGCTCCTTGAAAGTGGAGCCACAGGTGGACAGAGTGGTAAAGGTGTTATTCATCATGCTTGGACTCATTGGTCAGAACATTGAATAGAGGAGTGGGGACGTCTTGTTGAACTTGTACAAGTCATTGGTATGGCCACACTTCGAATACTGTGTTCAGTTCTGGTCACGCTATTATAGAAAGGATATCATTGAACTCGAAAGAGTGCAGAAGAATTTTACTAGGATGGTACCGGGACTTGCTCGTTTGAGTTATAAGGAGAGGCTGATAGACTGTTTTTTTTCTCTGTAGCGTCGAAGGCTGAGGGGTGAACTTATAGAGGTATATAAAATAATGAGGGGGATCGATCAGTTAGATAGTAAAATATTTTTCCTTAGGTAGGGGAGTCGAAAATTAGAGGGCATAGGTTTAAGCTGAGCGGGTCCAGGGGGGCTTTTTTTTCATGCAGAGGGTCATGAGTGTCTGGAACAAGCTGCCAGAGGTAATACTAGAGGCGGGTACAACTTTGTATTTTAGAAAGCGTTTAGACAGTTATATGGGCAAGATGGATATAGAGGGATATGGGCCATATGCGGGCAATTGGGACTAGCTTAGGGGTTTAAAAAAAGGGGCGGCATGTGCAATTTGGGCCGAAGGGCTTGTTTCCATGCTGCAAACTTCTATGACTCTATGACTCTTGCTGTTTTGTCCTCTCTCCTCCTCGTTGTTGCTCTTTCTTCTCTCCCCAAATCTCAATCCTTCTCAGTCTGGCTGTTCTCTCTCTCACTCTCTCTTTCTCTCTCTCTCCCTCTCTCGCTTTCACGTTCTTCGCCTTAACACAGAAACATAACGATTACATACATTTTCACCTCGTATCTGTCCTTCCTCCCAGCCGGAGTGACTCACCGAGTGTTACAGCTGCATTTTCTCTGCAGACCTGTTTATTCGCAGTCCTCAAATAAATAGCAACATCCATTTTGGAAAAGCAAGATTGAATCAACCTCCAACAGATTCTCAGGCAGTTAGTTTCATATTTTACCCATTCGTTGTTAGAGAGTCATAGAGTCATAGTGGTTTACAGCATGGCAACAAGCCCTTCGGCCCAACTTGCTCATGCCACCTTTTTTTTACCCTGAAGCCAGTGAAAAACCCGAATCTTGTGAAAGGCACAATTTCCTCATTGCATCTGAGCCAATCTTCTTACATCCATATTCTTTGGATATCGATCTTTCCCCCCTCTCCTTTCCATTTTTTTCTTGCTATCCCTCCGTTACTTTATCAGCTTGCCTTCTCCCAGAGCCGAGATAGTTTAATTTAATACTGTTTTTCGTTTAGAAACCATAGAACCATAGAAAATTACAGCTCAGAAACAGGCCTTTTGGCCCTTCTTGTCTGTGCCGAACCATTTTTTGCCCAGTCCCACTGACCTGCACTTGGACCATATCCCTCCACACCCCTCTCATCCATGAACCCGTCCAAGTTTTTCTTAAATATTAAAAGCATTTACCACTTTATCCGGCAGCTCATTCCACACTCCCACCACTCTCTGCGTGAAGAAGCCCCCCCCCCCCCTAACATTCCCTTTAAACTTTTCTCCTTTCACCCTTAACCCATGCCCTCTGGTTTTTTTCTCCCCTAGCCTCAGCGGAAAAAGCCTGCTTGCATTCACTCTATCGATACCCATCAAAATCTTATACACCTCTATCAACTCTCCCCTCAATTTTCTACGCTCCAGGGAATGAAGTCCCAACCTATTCAATCTCTCTCTGTAACTCAGCTTTTCAAGTCCCGGCAACATCCTTGTGAACCTTCTCTGCATTCTTTCAACCTTATTTACATCCTTCCTGTCACTAGGTGACCAAAACTGCACACAATACTCCAAATTCGGCCTCACCAATGCCTTATATAACCTTACCATAACACTTCAACTTTTATACTCGATACTCCGATTTATAAAGGCCAATGTACCAAAGGCACTCTTTCCGGCCCTATCCACCTGTGACGTCACTTTTAGGGAATTCTGTACCTGTATTCCCAGATCCCTCTGTTCAATTGCACGCTTCAGAGTCCTACCATTTACCCTGTACGTTCTACTTTGGTTTGTCCTTCCAATGTGCAATATCTCACACTTGTCTGCGTTAAATTCCATTTGCCATTTTTCAGCCCAGTTTTCTAGTTGGTCCAAATCCCTCTGCAAGCTTTGAAAACCTTCCTCACTGTCCACTACACCTCCAATCTTTGTATCATCAGCAAACATGCTCATCCAATTTACCACATTATCATCCAGATCGTTGATATAGATGACAAACAACAATGGACCCAACACTGGTCCCTGCGGCACAACACTAGTCACAGGCCTCCACTCAGAGAAGCAATCCTCCACAACCACTCTCTGGCTCCTTCCATTGAAGTCAGTAAGAAGTCTCACAACACCAGGTTAAAATCCAACGGCTTTATTTGGTAGCAAATACGATAAGCTTTCGGAGCACTGCTCCTTCGTCAGATGGAGTGGAAATGTGCTCTCAAACAGTGCAAACAGACAAAATCAAGTTGCAGAATACTGATTAGAATGCGAATCCTACAGCCAGACAGGTCTTAAAGGTACAGACAATGTGGGTGGAGGGAACATTAAACACAGGTGAAAGAGATGTGTATTGTCTCCAGACAGAACAGCTCGTGACATTCTGCAAGCCCAGGAGGCAAGCTGTGGGGGTTACTGATAGTGTGACATAAATCCAACATCCCGGTTTAGGCCGTCCTCATGTGTGCGGAACTTGGCTATCAGTTTCTGCTCAGCGACTCTGCGCTGTCGTGTGTCGTGAAGGCCGCCTTGGAGAAAGCTTACCTGAAGATCCAAGGCTGAATGCCCTTGACTGCTGAAGTGCTCCCCCACTCCTTCCATTGAGCCAGTGTCTAATCCAATTTACTACCTCCCCATGTATACCTAGCGACTGAACCTTCCTAACTAACCTCCCATGAGGGACCTTGTCAAATGCCTTGCTGAAATCAAGGTAGACAACATCCACCACCTTCCCTTCATCCACATTCCTGGTAACCTCCTCGAAAAACTCGAATAGATTGGTCAAACATGACCTACCAGGCAGAAAGCCATGTTGACTCTCCCTAATAAGTCCCTGTCTATCCAAATATTTGCAGATCCTATCCCTTATCACACCTTCCAATAACTTGCCCACCACCGACGTCAAACTTACTGGCCTATAATTTCCCGGATTACTTTTGGAACCTTTTTTAAACAACGGAACAACATGAGCCACCCTCTAATCATCCGGCACCTCCCCCGTGAATACTGACATTTTAACGATGTCTGCCAGGGCCCCTGCAAGTACAACACTAGCTTCCCTCAAGGTCCGTGGGAATACCATGTCCGGTCCTGGGGATTTATCCACTCTGATGTGCCTCAAGGCAGCGAGCACCTCCTCCCCTTTAATCTGTAAAGGTTCCATGACCTCCCTACCTGTTTGCCCTATTTCCGTAGACTCCATGCCCGTTTCCTCAGTCAATACGGATGGACAAAAAACATTTAGTATCTCCCACATCTCTTTTGGTTCCATACACAGTCTACCACTCTGGTCTTCAAGAGGACCAATTTTATCCCTCACTATCCTTTTGCTCCAAACTTACCTATCTCTTTGGATTTTCCTTCACTCTGTCTGCCAAAGCAACCTCATGTCTTCTTTTAGCCCTTCTGATTTCCCTCTTAAGTAGCTTCTTGCACTTTTTATGCTCCTCGGACATCTGATCTGTTCCTTGCTGCCTGTACATTTCATACAACTCTCTCTTCCTCTTAATCAGTGTTACAACCTCCCTCGAGAACCAAGGTTCCTTATTCCTATTTACTTTGCCTTTAATCTTGACAGGAAGATACAAACTCTGCACTCTCAAAATTTCTCCTTTGAAGGCCTCCCACTTTCAAAGAACAAAGAACAAAGAACAATACAGCACAGGAACAGGCCCTTCGGCCCTCCAAGCCCGCGCTGCTCCCCGGTCCAGGATTGAATCCTGAATCCAGGATCCCCGCTCAATTTTCCAGCCTATCTACATACCAATATCCTATCCACCGAGCTGTCCCTCACAGCTCCGATGCTTTGTTCATTACAACCTATTAACTTACCCCCACCCCCCCCCCCCACCCCCCCATTCCAGACCATGTGATCTCCAGGGAGAGGCGAAAACCCAGAGTGAAAAACCCCAGGGCCAATATGGGGAAAAAAAATCTGGGAAATTCCTCTCCGACCCCCTGAGGCGATCGAAACGAGTCCAGGAGATCACAATGGCCCCGATCGGAAAATGCTTCCCAACCCTAGTCATTTCCACTTCCACGAACACCATATGAATTCCCTGCCCCCGAGACAGGTTCCCAACTATCCGCAGTCTCACTCTGTACTGGCACCAGCAAGATGATCATAGAATGAAGCCTTGAAACGAGAAACCAGGAACAATTAGCCCGCTCCGCTCCCTGGTCCAAACTAGACCACTCTTTTGTATCCCTCCATTCCCACTCCGTTCATATGGCTGTCTAGATAAGTCTTAAACGTTCCCAGTGTGTCCGCCTCCACCACTTTGCCCGGCAACACATTCCAGGCCCCCACGACCCTCTGTGTGAAATATGTCCTTCTGATATCTGTGTTAAACCTCCCCCCCCTTCACCTTGAACCTATGACCCCTCGTGAACGTCACCACCGACCCGGGGAAAAGCTTCCCACCGTTCACCCTATCTATGCCTTTCATAATTTTATACACCTCTATTAAGTCTCCCCTCATCCTCCCAACAACAACCCCAGTTTCCCCAATCTCTCCTCATAACCAAGCCCCTCCATACCAGGCAACATCCTGGTAAACCTCCTCTGTACTCTCTCCAAAGCCTCCACGTCCTTCTGGTAGTGTGGCGACCAGAACTGGACGCAGTATTCCAAATGCGGCCGAACCAACGTTCTATACATCTGCAACATCAGACCCCAACTTTTATACTCTATGCCCCGTCCTATAAAGGCAAGCATGCCATATGCCTTCTTCACCACCTTCTCCACCTGTGACGTCACCTTCAAAGATCTGTGGACTTGCACACCCAGGTCCCTCTGCGTCTCTACACCCTTTATGGTTCTTCCATTTATCGTGTAGCTCCTCCCTACATTATTCCCACCAAAATGCATCACTTCGCATTTATCAGGATTGAACTCCATCTGCCATTTCCTTGCCCAAATTTCCAGCCTATCTATATCCTTCTGTAGCCTCTGACAATGTTCCTCACTATCTGCAAGTCCTGCCAGTTTTGTGTCGTCCGCAAACTTACTGATCACCCCAGTTACTCCTTCTTCCAGATCATTTATATAAATCACAAACAGCAGAGGTCCCAATACAGAGCCCTGCGGTACACCACTAGTCACAGGCCTCCAGCCGGAAAAAGACCCTTCCACTACCACCCTCTGTCTTCTATGACCAAGCCAGTTCTCCACCCATCTAGCCCCCTCCCCCTTTATCCCATGGGATCCAACCTTTTTCACGAGCCTACCATGAGGGACTTTGTCAAATGCTTTACTAAAGTCCATATAGACAACATCCACGGCCCTTCCTTCGTCAACCATTTTGGTCACTTCTTCAAAAAACACCACCAGGTTCGTGAGGCATGACCTCCCTCTCACAAAACCATGTTGACTATCGTTAATGAGTTTATTCCTTTCTAAATGCGCATACATCCTATCTGTAAGAATCTTCTCCAACAACTTCCCCACCACGGACGTCAAGCTCACCGGCCTATAATTACCCGGGTTATCCTTCCTACCCTTCTTAAATAACGGGACCACATTGGCTATCCTCCAATCCTCTGGGACCTCACCTGTGTCCAGTGACGAGACAAAGATTTGCGTCAGACGCCCAACGATTTCACCTCTCGTCTCCCTGAGCAGCCTTGGATAGATTCCATCAGGCCCTGGGGATTTGTCAGTCTTTATATTCTCTAACAAACCAAACACTTCCTCCTTTGTAATGGAGATTTTCTCCAACGGTTCAACACTCCCCTCCGAGACACTCCCAGTCAACACATCCCTCTCCTTAGTGAATACCGACGCAAAGTATTCATTTAGGATCTCCCCTACCTCTTTGGGCTCCAAGCATAAGTCCCCACTTTTGTCCCTGAGAGGTCCGATTTTTTCCCTAACAACCCTTTTGTTCCTAACGTATGAATAAAATGCCTTGGGATTCTCCTTAATCCTGTCTGCCAAGAACATTTCGTGACCCCTTTTTGCTCTTCTAATTCCCCGTTTGAGTATTTTCCTACTTTGATTATACTCCTCCAGAGCTCCCTCCGTTTTTAGCTGCTTGGACCTAACATACGCCTCTCTTTTCCTTTTGACCAGTCCCTCAATTTCCCTGGTTATCCACGGTTCTCTAATCCTACCCTTCCTATCCTTCTTGTTTACAGGCACATGCTTGTCCTGTAGCCCTAACAACCGTTCCTTAAAAGACTGCCACATACCAGATGTGGATTTACCCTCAAACAGCCTCTCCCAATCAAGAGCTGCCAATTTCTGCCTGATCCCAATAAACTTAGCCTTCCCCCAATCCAACACCTTACCCTTGGGACACCACTCATCCTTTTCCATCACTATCCTAAAGCTAACAGAATTGTGGTCACTATTTGCCACATGTTCCCCTACCAAAACTTTGAAGACCTGACCGGGCTCATTCCCCAGCACCAGGTCCAGTATAGCCCCCTCTCTAGTTGGGCTGTCCACATATTGTTCCAACGAACCCTCCTGTACACATTTTACAAATGCCTCCCCATCCAGAGTCCCTGCCCTCAGCGATTTCCAGTCTATACCAGGGAAATTGAAGTCTCCCACTACAACAACCCTATATTTCCTGCACCTATCCAGTATCTCCTGACATATCCATTCTTCCACTTCCCTTGGGCTGTTGGGGGGCCTGTAGTACACCCCCAACATAGTGACTGCGCCTTTCCTGTTTCTAAGCTCCACCCAGAGTGACTCGCTACACGACTCCTCCGAATTGTCCTCCCTCAGCACCGCTGTAATATGCTCTCCAACCAATACCGCTATTCCCCCACATCTTTTGGCCCCTCCTCTGTCTCGCCTAAAACACTTGTACCCTGGAATATTCAGCTGCCAGTCCTGTCCCTCTTTCAACCAAGTCTCTGTCACCGCAACCACATCCAAATTCCTCGTGCGCATTAAGGCCCCAAGTTCGTCTGTTTTACCTGCTACGCTCCTTGCATTGAGGTATAAGCACTCCAGACCCCCAGGCTCAGTGAGGTCGTCCTCCCCCAGAGTGCTCTTCTTCTTTGCCAGCCTTGTCCCAGCCCCAAGCTCGTCCCCAGCCACCACACTTATAAACCTAATAGTTTGATCCCCACCCCCCTGCCATACTAGTTTAAACCCCCCCGAACTGCATTAGCAAAGCTCCCAGCCAGGATATTTGTGCCCTTCCAACTTAGTTGTGACCCCTCCCTCTTGTACAGGTGCCATCCTCTCCTGAAAACCTCCCATTAGTCTATGAAAATAAAGCCCTCCCTCCTGGACCAGTCCTTTAGCCAGGCATTCATTTGAACCAACTCCCTATTCTTATCCTCACTGGCACGAGGCATTGGGAGCAGCCCAGAGATGGCCACCCTAGTGACCCTACTTTTTAACCGATTTCCCAACTCCCTGAATTGCTCTCTTAGGACCCCCCTACTCTTCCTATCTACGTCATTTCCACCAATGTGTATAATGACATCCGTTTCGTTATCTTCCCCTTTTAAAATGCCTCCTATCCGCTCGGAGACATCCGTGACCCCAGCACCAGGTAGGCAGACTACCATCCTGGAGTCCCGTTCGCCCCCACAGAATCGCCTGTCTGTCCCTCTAACTGACGCATCCCCCACCACTATCGCTCTCCTAACCCCTCTCTTCCCTTTCCGGGCCACAGAGCCTGACTGTGTGCCAGTGACCTGGTCACTGTGTCTTACCCCTGGAGAGGCACACTCCTCCACACTATCTAAAACAATGTACCTGTTTTGGAGTGGGACAACCACAGGTGACCCTTCTTCTAACTGTCCACTCCCCTCCCCTCTCACACCTGTCACCAAGCCCTTCCTATTTTGAGACACCTCTGGAGACCTCCCTTGTACTTTACCCTTCTGCCCTTTACTCCTCCTAACTGTGACCCACGTGTCATTCTCCCGATGCCCCGGTGTAACTAGTTGCCTATAACTGCTGTCAATTTTTCTCCCATTTTCCCTGACTAGGCTAAGGTCAGCGATCTGCAGCTCCAGTTCCCTAACACGGTCCCTCAAGAGCTGCAGTTCCACGCACCTGGCACATATGTGAACCTCTGGGAAGCTCGGTGTTTGCAGGAACTCCCACATCCCACATCGGAAGCACTGAACTGATCGATCACTCATACCTGCCCTTATCCTTTATAGGGTTGGGTAAAAAATAACTAGCCTTGCCTTGCCCTTTTAGCCCAAGCCCTGTGAGCCAAAGCCCTTATAATGCACACTCTGCTACCCACTCACTCCACTGCCCGCTCCCGACGCTGCCCGCTGTATAGTGCAGACGGCTTTTTATGCTCCCGACGAACCCCCCAAGTAACTGCCTTTTATACTAAGACTCAACCTCCCAGAATCCCCTTCAGCTGACCTCACTTCCTCAATTCAAAACCCTGAAAAAAGCCCGCGAAATATACTAGGAATACCCTTAAATGAATAAATGATTAATTAAATCACTTCTTAGCTTTCTCTCAGCACTCCTGCTAAGACTCTCTCCCCCACTCTCACTCCAGTTCAACAAAGAGATCGAACCCCCCAGGTAACTGCCTTTTATACTAAGACTCAACCTCCCAGAATCCCCTTCAGCTGACCTCACTTCCTCAATTCAAAACCCTGAAAAAAGCCCGCGAAATATACTAGGAATACCCTTAAATGAATAAATGATTAATTAAATCACTTCTTAGCTTTCTCTCAGCACTCCTGCTAAGACTCTCTCCCCCACTCTCACTCCAGTTCAACAAAGAGATCGAACCCCCCAGGTAACTGCCTTTTATACTAAGACTCAACCTCCCAGAATCCCCTTCAGCTGACCTCACTTCCTCAATTCAAAACCCTGAAAAAAGCCCGCGAAATATACTAGGAATAGCCTTAAATGAATAAATGATTAATTAAATCACTTCTTAGCTTACTCTCAGCACTCCTGCTAAGACTCTCTCCCCCACTCTCACTCCAGTTAAACAAAGAGCTTTCCATTTACATCCTTACCAGAGACCAGCCTGTGCCAATCCACACTTCCCAGATCCCTTCTCATTTAATCAAATTTGGCCTTTTTCCAGTTCATAACTTCAACCCGAGGACCAGATTTATCCTTATCCATGATCAGGTTGAAACTAATGGCATTATGATCACTGGATCCAAAGTGTTCCCTCACACTCACATCCATCACCTGCCCTAACTCATTTCCCAATAGGAGATCCAATATCGCATCCTCTCTAGTTGGCACCTCTATATACTGATGTAGAAAATTCTCCTGACCACATTTTACAAACTCTACCCCATCTTAACCTTTAACAGTATGCGAGTCCCAATCGATATGTGGAAAATTAAATTCCCCTACTATCACAACTTTGTGTTTCTTGCAGTTGTCAGCTCTCTCTCCGCTGATTTGCTCCTCCAATTCTCGCTGATTATTGGATGGTCTATAATACAACCCCATTAATGTGGTCATACCTGTCCTGTTTCTCAGCTCCACCCATAGGGCCTCTGTAGACACGCTCCCTAATCTATCCTGCCTGAGTACCACTGTAAAAGTTTCCCTGACCAACAATGCCACCGCCGCCCCGCTCCCCCCCTCCCCCCCACCCCACCTATTATCCCTCTGCCTCTATCCCGCCTGTAACCTTGGAACCCTGGAACATTGAACTGCCAGTCCTGCCCCTCCTGTAGCCAGGTTTCATTGATGGCTATAATGTCATATTTCCATGTGTCTATCCACGCCTTCAGCTCATCTGCCTTCCCCACAATACTCATGGCATTGAAATAGACACACCTCAAAAGATTATTTCCACCACACTCAACCCTTCCATTTGTGATTTTGCTTGAACTAACCTGTCTTTTTACCCCTGCTCCACTATCTGCTGTGGCACTCTGGTTCCCATCCCCCTGCAAATCTAGTTTAAACGCTCCCCAATAACACTAGCAAATCTCCCTGCAAGTATATTGGTCCCCTTGTAGTTTAGGTGTAACCAGTCTCTCTTGTACAGGTCCCACCTGCCCCAGGAGAGGTCCCAATGATCCAAGAATTGGAAACCCTGCCCCCTGCACCAATATTTGTTATATATTTCCACCGAAAGCGGAACTGACCTGGCACCGGTCGTCATCCTGTCCAATTCAGATTGCAGTTCAGAAACAAAAGTTGATCATCAAGCTGTTATTCCTTGCAATTCGAGTAAATTATTATCTCAAGAGGCAGAAGGCTTTGAAAGTTATGAGAGAAACAAGACTTTGATCAAGTTGTGAACAATCTATCTCCCTGAATGTACACAAGATATGGTGCATTTTTTTGTCTCCTCTGGTGAATTTAGTTTTTTTTTTCATTGTACACCACTGTAAAATGTGGTCGGAATGGGGAGCTATGCAATCAGGTTTTTGTTGTGGAACAATACAGCTCTGTCTCTCGCATGTTGTTTCACATGCATGTACTTATTCATTGACGCTTCAGTTTGGCATCTCAGTTTTCCCTATGGCCGCAATGCCTGGTCCTTGCGTGATATGTTCGTATTTTCCTTTTTTTTTACCTTACATTTGCCTAATGTTCTAGCTATGAGTTTCCAGAATATCTGTGAATACTATTCTGCTGCTGCTGAATTCAGTCACCTTGCTTAGTTGTTTGCAGCCGTTTGTTGTGTTATGAATCGGACCAAATTCGTCCAACATGATGGTACTAACATCGTGATCTGCGACACAACACGTTACAAAGTAAAGGTGGGTGAAAACAAGAATTTATCTGCACCAGAACTGTGCAATAGTCGTTTCCATCAATCTTTTCAGCGACACATTCACTGCGACCTGTCGATTGGTGAGTACGAGATGACATATGTTAATTATACATGTTGGTTCTCTCAGCACATGGCAGAAGCCAAGTCCGGTACTTATATCACATGGGGCACCGCAAACTAATACTCCATTGAACAATTATATGGCTTCAACTTAGCGCAATGAAATCCAAAACAATTATTCGAATAAGGCCATAAGACAAGATGGGCTCTCAAATACCCAATTAAAAGAAAACTTTTAATTTAAAAATATAATAAAACATACAGGAAATCGACTAGATATCTTTCAACCCCAGATAGGACACTGATCAGTAAGAATATCCTCTCGTCCCTTCGTGAAAGAAATTAGGTTACATATGGAGAACCCAGCATTTTGCCGTCACAGGTATCCTGACATCCGCTCAGACAATTTCTGTGCAAACTTATATTTGCATATATTTTTTGTCACCATTAACATTCCCACTTCAAATATTAAATATTTATTACAGAATCCCTGTTGCTGTTTTGAAATAATTATCTGTTTCCCATTGCGATCAAGGTTTGTGCAGATTTCAGCACGAGATATCTCATATGGTGCTCATCCAAAGCAAAACATTACGGCAGCATGTTCGAGCTATAGGTTTTAAATTAAACTTAAACGTAGCTACTTCGTTCAGTTAGCTTATTCGGGGAGATGATAGTCATTGAGTCATAGAGGTTTACAGCATGGAAATAGGCCCTTCGGCCCAACTTGTCCATGTCACCATTTTTTAAACCCCTAAGCTAATCCCAATTGCCGCATTTGGCCCATATCCCTCTTTCCCCATCGTATCCATGCAACTATATAAATGCTTTTTAATAGATAAAATTGTACCCGCCTCTACTGCTACATCTGGCAGCTTGTTCCAGACACTCACCACCCTCTGTGTGAAAAAAATTGCCCCTCTGACACTTTTGTATTTCTCCCCTCTCACCTTAAATCTATGCCCTCTAGTTTTTAGATTCCCCTGCATTTTGGAAAATATATTGACTATCTACCTCGTCTATGCCCATCATTATTTTATAGACCTCTATGAGGTCACCCCTCAGCCTCCTCAGCTCCAGAGAAAAAAGTCCTAGTCTATTCAGCCTCTCCTTATAACTCGATCCATCAAGTCCCGGTAGCATCCCAGTAAATACTTTCTGCACTATTTCTAGTTTAATAATATCCTTCCTATAATCGGGTGGCCAGAATTGCAAACAGCATTCCAAGTGTGGCCTTACCAATGTCTTGTACAACTTCAACAAGACGTCCCAACTCCTTTATTCAATGTTCTGACCAGTGAAACCAAGCATGCCGAATGCCTTCTTCACCACTCTGTCCACCTGTGACTTCACTTTCAAGGCGCTATGAACATATATCCCTCGATCCCTTTGTTCTGTAACTCTCCCCAACGCCCTACCATTAACTGAGTAAGTCCTGCCCTGGTACCATCTACCAAAATGCATCACCTCGCAATTGTCTAAATTAAACTCCATCTACCATTCGTCAGCCCACTGGCCCAATTGATCATGATCCCGTTGCATTTGCAGATAATTTTCTTCACTGTCCACTATGTCAACAATCTTGGTGTCATCTGCAAACTTACTAACCATGCCCCCTATATTCTCATCCAAATCATTAATATAAATGACAAATAACAGTGGGCCCAGCACTGATCCCTGAGGCACACCGCTGGTCAAAGGCCGCCAGTTTGAAAAACAACTCTTTACAACCACACTTTGGCTTCTGTCAAGAAGCCAAATTTGTATCCATTTAGATACCTCACCCTGGATCTCGTGAGATTTAACTTTATGCAACAACCTACCATGCGGTACCTTGTCAAAGGCCTTGCTAAAGTCCATGTAGACAACATCAACTGCACTGCCCTCATCTACCTGCTTGGTTACCCCTTCAAAAAACTCAATTAAGTTTGCGAGGCATGATTTTCCACTCACAGAGACATGCTGACTGCCTCTAATCAGTCCTTGCATCTCTAAATGCAAGTGTCCATAGTTCGGAGGTGATCACACGGGCCTTATACTACAGAAGCCCTGGCTCTGTTTCAATAATTTCAAATCCCACCATAGAAGCTGTTGAAAATTAATTTAACTAAATCGGGAATTGGTCATGTATTTGACAGCAATCTTTACTTGCTCAACTGGTATTCAGGCAAGGACCAGAAAGCTAGATTTCAGGTCACCTTGGATGAGGAGATAAATGCATCAAAGTTGAGGGAGGAAACTGCGGAGTTTAGGACCTTGTTAACTGAAGACAGTGCAGAGATGGAAATTGTTGAATTGGAGAAGAGTATATGGCGATGGTTTGACATATTGTTTGTATGAGATAGCGGAGATGGAGACGGGGAATTTGGGGCGATGTCAGTGAAGCATTTGAACAGCTGAATGACTATTTGAAAATCTAAGAGTAGCTGAGGCAAAGATCATTGTTCTGAAACATGAAATAAAAGAACGTCTATGTGTTTACCTCAGCAAATTTCTGAACAGTGGCACTTGCTCTTCTCTGTCCAGCCTTCTTTTCGTCATCATGGATTTGGTTATGTTTGTAGATTCTTACTGGTTCTTGCTGTCATTCCAGCATTCACACAGCAGCTACAGATGAACAAGACGTAATTAGCTGCTGAGATTCTGGTACATTGTGAAAACTGGGAAAAATTGTTTTAAACATGATTTGTTTTAAAGTGTCGACCACCTCTTCGCAGTAACAATGGTTAAGCAACCTAACCTGAACATCATCTTGCATTAAGAGCATATTTAGCGATCACTTAATCTTTGGCGTGTGGGAGGATAGCAGAGTACCATCAGACTGTGAGAGATTAGAGGAGGACCTGCAGAATCTACACAGACAGACACATGAAGGCGGAATCTAAAACGGTTCCCTGGCGTTGTGAAACATCAATGCGGCCCATTCTCCCATAGTGCCTTCATTATGTCTTTAAGAACTCAGCCCTCTTGTTGAATAGTCTACGCTATAGAAAATATATCGGAATTTTCAAATAGGATTTTGTCATCCGTGCCACAGCACATCGGCCCTGGTTAATTCGTCAGTTCAAGGAGAGTTAGAGGTGTGTATCGCCGAGATGATTCCCCGTTCATGCTCAGCTTGGTGCAAGTCAGTGTTCAGAATTATCTGGAGCACCAGATCCTGACTGTCATCACTGTGTCCCTCGTTCAGGTGATACCATGCGACCAATGATTCAAGACATCCTTAGAGATCTTATTGGGGATCCTGTAAAAAGAAAGCTGCTTGGTATGATTCTCTATGTATGTCTGTGGTGGAGCTACAGGATATAAATGTGATATTTGTAACCTCCAATCACAGCTTCAAGATGGCAACACAGTGATCTGAGTGAGGAATGGGAAGAGATGGATTCAGCGAGCTTTATTTACTTGAGTCAGGGAGTAGCGCATCAGGGGTCAGTGATTACGGCACCTACACAATTGAAATAAATCTCGAGGTAAGAATGTTTGGAACCCCAGTGATGTTATATGTGAGATTTTCGCAAAAGCCAGATGTGTAACTTGGAACACCGTTTCTTATTGGTGTAGATCTTCAATGATGCATACGCTGTGTAGAATATATGAACCACGGGGGTTATACTCTAGTCGTCGGTTGAATAATTTACAAGAAATACTTGTTAATGTAAAAGAACAAACACACAACAAGAAAATATTTAATAAACTACAACACAAAATATATTAATGGCTATACACACACAGTATTACACAGAATTAACTCTTGATTCCCAACTAACTACGTTTGACATTCTGAGCACGCCCTTTGTTCCCAAATGAGCTCGAATAATATATAACAATACGAACTGAATCCAACAGGTTACTGCTACTCACAGAGTATGTGGCCAAGTTTAGGAACAACGTCTTCAGTTTCAGCGAAGGCAAAACTTGATACTTTTTTTTCAGAAGACCACTCTTCAGCTGACTTTGGCTGCAATGTTAGCTGCGATTGCGTCTATCTCCTTTTCTCCAGTCACTATGCCATGGATATGCCAATCCTTCCCTTTGATCTATCCTGTAGAGTCTGTCTTCCGCAGATACATGTCAATTACCTTATCTCTCCACTTGGAACTTACCTTTTCTATATCTGATTTTTCAGCTAGTCCCCCGGGTATACACATGACTTTCTCCCTGATACACTAAGTCACATAGAACATAGAACATTGCAGCGCCATACAGGCCCTTCGGCCCTCGATGTTGCGCCGACCAGTGGAACCAATCTAAAGCCCCTCTAATCTACACATTTCAACCTCTCTTCACGCACTTTTATTTTCTGTGAACCTAATTCATTTTTTTCCCTCAATCTTAGCACCTGGATTAAAGTGAGCCTTGAAGCGAGGTACATATTTCCTCCTGCCATGTATCATTGCCGTTTGCAGCAACGTTGCTGACCCAACACACTTTAAAGTAGAATCCAAGTGATGCAGTGGGCACAGTGTTAGTTAGCATTCCCAGCAACATTTCTCAAAATACGGAAACAAAATGTCATTTGTCAATTTTGCTGGGAAGGGAAAAAACATGAGGTGATTGACAAGCCAGGCATTTCAGTGTCATCCCCAGTTCATTGTGAATGAAAGGTGCAATTACTTGGAATCAAATGCATTGTTGATATGTCGTTCCGGAACCCCTTTTATTGAATCCATGTTCCAGGTTGTTATGGTTACTTACACACTTTTCCCACTCTCAGTGTATGAAATATATCTCCCGAATTCTCGATTGAATCATCCTTTACACTGAGCACTCCATTAAACTGTTCTTTTTCCCACAGTTTGTAATTAACTTAGTCACAACTCCCTCACAAAGAACAAAAAAAGAACAAAGAACAGTACAGCACAGGAAACAGCTCTTCGGCCCTCCAAGCCTGTGCTGCTCCTTGGTCCAACTAGACCAATCGTTTGTATCCCTCCATTCCCAGGATGTGACTATCCAGGTAAGTCTTAAACGATGTCAGCGTGTCTGCCTCCACCACCCTACTTGGCAGCGCATTCCAGGCCTCCACCACCCTCTGTGCAAAAAACATCCCACTAATATCTGAGTTACACTTCGCCCCTCTCACCTTGAGCCCGTGACCCCTCGTGATCGTCATTTCTGATCTGGGAAAAAGCTTCCCACCGTTCATCCTATCTATCCCCTTCTTGTACACCTCTATTAGATCTCCACTCATTCTCCGTCTTTCCAGGGAGAACAAGTCCAGTTTACCCAATCTCTCCTCATAGCTAAGACCCTCCATGCCAGGCAACATCCTGGTAAACCTTCTCTGCACTCTCTCTAACGCCTCCACTTCCTTCTGGTAGTGCGGCGACCAGAACTGGATGCAGAACTCCAAATATGGCCTAACCAGCGTTCTATACAGCTGCATCATCAGACTCCAGCTTTTCTACTCAATACCCCGTCCTATAAAGACAAGCATACCATATGCCTTCTTCACCACCTTCTCCACCTGTGTTGCCACCTTCAAGGATTTGTGGACTTGCACACCTCGGTCCCTCTGTGTTTCTATACTCTTGATGACTCTGCCGTTTATTGTATAACTCCTCCCTACATTATTTCTTCCAAAATGCATCATTTTGCATTCATCCGGATTAAATTCCATCTGCCACCTCTCCGCCCAATTTTCCAGCCTATCTATATCCTGCTGTATTGCCCGACAATGCTCATCGCTGTCTGCAAGTCTAGCCATCTTCGTGTCATCTGCAAACTTGCTGATTACGCCAGTTACACCTTCTTCCAAATCATTTATATATATCACAAATAGCAGAGGTCCCAGTACAGAGCCCTGCGGAACACCACTGGTCACAGACCTCCAGCTGGAAAAAGACCCTTCGACCGCTACCCTCTGTCTCCGATGACCAAGCCAGTTCTCCACCCATCTAGCCACTTCTCCTTGTATCCCATGAGCCTTAACCTTCTTAACCAACCTGCCATGTGGGACTTTGTGAAATGCTTTACTGAAATCCAGATAGACGACATCCACGGCCCTTCCTTCATCAACCGTTTTTGTCACTTCCTCAAAACGCTCCACCAAATTCGTAGGGCACGACCTCCCTCTTACAAAACCATGCTGTCTGTCACTAATGACCATGCTGTCTGTCACCATAACCCTGTACATTTCCCTGCAAGCCTGACCCACACAGCCAAGCAAATTACACCTGCAGGAATTGGCGTCGAAGGAAAGAAGATCTTCCGTTGGTGAAAGTGCCTTCAAAGCTGTCTGTTTCCATATCAGCAAAGCCGGGTTTCGGGCACCGAGACCTGGGATTTTCTCGAATTTCACTATTTGGCTTCTGTCAAATACAATTATCGACTAACTGAGGCGAGTCAATCAAAAGAGGAAATTGCTGGTCAGACCAACTAAAATGAAGACGTTCTGCTACTGGAGTGTTTTTACAGTCTTCAAAGCCCTAACTATGTTTCCCACAAAGCATAACACCATGATTCTTCCTGAAGGACAGTTGTCTGCTGCCAGGTTTACGATGCAACACCAGTCCTTGGCCTCGAGAAGACAGAACGTATTTTTAAAATTGAAGTTTCTCTTGTCTTCTGCACTTTTTGGGAATGGTGGCGTGTAGTACTTTATCAATGCCTAATTTGTAAATCGGGTCTGCGATGATTCCATGCCATATTAGGTCAGATTCTGTTTCCGCCCATCTGATTGGTTAGCCATTACCACAACGCTCTGAAGTCTGGTTTTGGTCACCAACATTATCAGTCCATCGATCCAGATTTGTAACCTTGTTTCATTTATTCATCAACAATCACGACTTAACAATATTGTTCCATGTTTGTCCCATTTCACAGCCTATTAATTTGACATGATTAGTTGAGTTGTTGGCTAAAAACATGAATCAACTCCCTCAGAACCTTAAGATCTCTGCTCGGTGACGTTTAAACAGAGCTCTTTACTTGTTCTGATTCTGCCCCTTTCCATCACTGCTTGACATTTCAAAATGTCTCGAGAAATGTAGCCAAATTGACTCCATCACACATTTGTTTTTATTTTACAGAAATAATACATTTAAGCAATAGCCTGAGGGTACATTAACTAAGTCATAACAGGGGCGTGGTAAAACAAATCCAGCCCCACAACAACAGCATATTTCTTGTACCAGGAAACATCCTTTGAACTCCTAAAATGTTACTTAATTCTCAGCAGTTAAAAATAGCTATCCTCTATATTCTCTTTTTACATCGAAATGAGTAACTCCCATCCAACTACCTCTCGCTGCAAGCAAACACAAATATATTGGCAGCAGAGAGAGATGGACTTACAGAAGGAAGAAAATACACAATTCCAGTCATATGAAAGGGAACAAATGCATTATTAGATAGCCCATTTAGCTCTTACATAAACGGTATAAAACCAAAATTAACCATTGAAAATATAGGAAGTTAAACTGACAACTTGTACTCCATGAAATTCAATACAAAATGCAGAATGCAGCAGACTTCTCATTTATAATCTGAGCTTTATTGGAACCTGTATTTTGCAGCAGATTTTAATATTCTGTCAACGGATGTGCACACAGTTATGCAAATATGCATAATTTTTATACATCGCCTTTGTCTTTATAATTGCTTATATTTGTGTGTTATAATGAGGCATTCCATTTCTGATAATGAACATCAATATTCGGCTTCAATTTTCTTTTCTATTCCGCTTTAACACTGTTCCAAGGCTTTCTTTGATGCTCCGCCTTGCTGTGAGGAATTTCTAACCAGTTCATGAGTTTTTTTACAGTTGCTATTCCGGCAGTAGCAGTGATGCCAGCAAAGAGTTAAATGATTCATAAAGCAAGATTATAAGCAAACAAGAGAATAGTTTACACGCATGTGAATGTGGTAAGGGAATCAAACAAATAATTATAGTTTAAAATGTATGCTGATATTTTGAATGCATGTAAGCATATTATATGAATTACAAACCATGTTCATCAAGACAAGTTACCACAAGACATGATGGTTCAGGGGAAGTGTTAATTAGCATCTTTGGACGGCATGGTGACGCAGTGGTTAGCACTTCTGCCTCACAGCTCCAGGGACATGGGTTGGATTCCCGGCTTGGGTTGCTGTCTGTGTGGAGTTTGCTCATTCTCCCGACTTGCGTGAGTTTCCTCCGGCTGATCCGGTTTCCTCCAACAGTCCAAAGATGTGCGGGTTAGGGTAATTGGCCATGCTAAATTTCCCCTTAGTCTCCTGGGATGCGTAGGTCAGTGTGATTAGTGGGGAAGTATGTGGAGTTACAGGGGATAGGGCCGAGGCAGGATTGTTATCTGTGCAGAATTGATGGGCCGAAAGGCCTCCTTCTGCATGGTGGCGTTTCTATGATGATTTCTGTGATTTTCTTGAAAAACCTTAGAGTAAACAGGCTAATATCAGACAGTGTCTGGTTCAAGGTCAGAAAGTTAAACATTTATGAATTGGCTTTTCATTATTTCGATCAGGTCGCAATGTGCCCAAACGCGGAAATGCTTGGCTATCTCATATAACAACGGCCTAATACCAGACTCATGAGAACATTCAGTCTGACTTTTGCGGAAGGCATTCGAGGTAAATTAGCAGCAGAAAATTAGTCTTTGCCAGAATAGGTGGTAGCGTCCTGATTTAATAGGCAAGTAAGATAGCATAATGCTGGTTGGTAAACGCCGATTCATTGAAGTTCATGACAGTTATTATTATTAATTTTCTGAAATGGAGATGATTTTATCTAAAGGCAATGACAGGCCGGTGATTTGATTTAAAAAATGCATAATTGCTCTGTCGTATCTGCTGACCTCAGAGCTTATCTGAGAGCTCCGGTATTCTGTACCTGTCACCCTTGAGATAATTTCTCCCATTGGCCTCTGGTCTTAATAAAGTTGTCTTTTGCACTAGTGGCATTAGCTCCGTGAGTGAATCTTTGGTACTTTGTAAAAACCGCGCTTACACGCCTGTTAGTGAATTTACTACTTTTTTCCCTTCAGGGAAAGCCACAGGGAAGGTTATCAAGGTCAGCCAGAGTACGGGACTGGATAATATAGAAGCAGATATAGTTTGATATTTGATTAAAAATAATTAACATTCACCAATCAACGTATATAAACTATCTCTGTTCACTCAGACCAATAGATTCGGGTTATATTGTGCATAACATACAAAGGTTAAATGCCAATCACGACCATCGCGAACTTGATCAATTATAACATCCAAATAGCGTGAAAAGCTATGTTAGTGGAGCTCAGTCATTATTGTTATTGTTGATGTCCCAGCTTTTGCCAGTGTTTGGGGATATCATTCTGCGCTCCTATGTCCAGATTTCTGATTTAATGAATTATTTCAGACTAATGGCTTTAACGCTTATTTGTGATGACTTTTATGAGGACAAATAGTTTCCCTCATGGAAACTTTCGTGAGTTTTAACGTGAAGTGACTATTAACCCTTTCTAACACCTCTCCATGTTGATACTGAATAAGAACCAATTCCTTTGAACTTTGACCTCAGTGGGAAGCAGCGAGCTGGTGGCTGCATGTACGCTTGCGGCAGGGAACTAAGGACTGCGCCGGCGTGGGCCAGCCCACGACACCACTTCGCTGCAACCCCACCCGCTGTTGGACTTCGCGCCTGGTTTTCCATTCACCAAGACGACTCAAGGCGAGGAAAGCAGCCTCGGTGGAAACAACAGACTAAACAAAAATAAATAAATGAATATTGAAAAATCTGCAGCTCATATGAATTTTAAAGAGGGAACAAAGCGTTTGTTTCCAGCCAGTTCCGCACACATGAGGATGACCTCAACCGGGGTCTTGGTTTCATGTCACACTACCTGTAATATCCACGACTTGCCTGGGCTTGCAAAATCTCAATCACTGTCCTGGCTGGAGACAATACACACCTCTTCAACCTGTGCTTAACCCTCTCTTCACTCACATTGTCTGTACCTTTAACACTTGATTACCTGTAGAGACTCGCATTCCAACCATCATTTTGTAAATTGAGTTCGTGTCTCCATTTGCCTTGTTTGTGAACTGAAATCCGACTCACCTGATGAAGGGGCAGCGCTCCGAAAACTAGTGGCTTGTGCTACCAAATAAACCTGTTGGACTTTAACCTGGTGTTGTGAGACTTCTTACAACAGTGGTGCCAGAGGAATTGATGTTTGTGAATGATCCAAGTGGTTTATTTGATTTGATTTGATTTATTATTGTCACATGTTTGCATTGTAAAGTATTGTTTCTTGCAGACAAAGAATACCGTTTCATAGCAAAGGAAACAGAAGATTGCAGAATGTACTGTTACAGTCATCGCTGGGGTGCTGAGAAAGGTCAGCTGAATACGAGATAGTTCCATTCAAAGATTTAACGGTTGCAGGAAAGAAGCTGTTCTTAAGTTGGTTGGTAAGTAACCACAGACTTCTGTATCTTTTTTTCTGAGGGAAGAAGGTGGGAGAGAGAATGTCTGAAGTGCGTGGGGTCCTTATTATGCCGGTTGCTTTGCGGAGGCAGCGGAAAGTGTAGACAGAGTAAATGGATGCGAGGCTGGTTTGCGTGTTGGATTGGGCTACATTCACGACCTTTTGTAGTTACATGCAACCTTGGGCAGAGCAGGAGCCATACCAAGCTGTGCTGCAACCAGAAAGAATGCTTTTTATGGTGCATCTGTAAAAGTTGATGAGTGTCGTAGCTGACAGGCCATATGTCCTTATTCTTCTGAGAAGGGAGAGGCGTTGGCGGGCTTTCTTAACAATGGTGTCGGAATGGGGGGACCAGCACAGGTTGGTGGTGATTTCGAGACCTAAAGACCTGACGATTTCGACCTTTTCTATTTTGTCCTCATTGATGTAGAGAGCGGCAAGTTCTCCACTTTGCTTTCTGAAGTCGATGAAAATCTCCTTCGTTTGGTTGACATTGTGGGAGAGATTATTGTCGTCGCACCAGTTCACCATTTTCTCCATCTCATTCTGTACTCTGTCTCGTCATTGTTTAAGATACGACGCACAACGGTGCTGTCGTTAGCAAACTTGAAAATCGAGTTGCAGGGGAATTTGGCCATAAAGTCATAAGTATATAAGGACTATATTAGCGGGCTGAGCACACAGCTTTTTGGGGCACCGGTGTTGAGGATGATCGTGGATGAGGTGTTGTTGCCTCTGCTTACTGATTGTGGTCTGTGGCTTCGGAAGTTCAGAATCCAGTCGCAGCGGGACGAGCCGAGGCCCAGGCTACGGAGTTTCGAGATGCGTTTCGTAGGAATAATGGTGTTGAAGGCTGAGCTGCAGTAAATAAATTGGAGTCTCACGTAGGTAACTTTGTTACCTAATTGTTCCAGGTTTGACTGAGGGGCCAAGGAGATGTCGTCTGCTGTGGAACTGTTGTGGCAGTAGGCAAACTGTAGTGAATCCAGGCAATCCCGGGAGTCTAGAATTGATTCATGCCATGACTAACCTTTTAAAGCAATCCGTAATGATGAATGTCTGGAACAACTGGATGATAGTCATTAAGGCATGTTGCTTGGTTTTTCTTTGGTACAGGGATGATTGTCGTCTTCTTAAACCAGATAGGGACCTCATATTGCTGCAAAGAGAGGTTGAAGATGTCTGTGAATGCCCCTGCAAGCTGATGCACGCAGGATATGAGTGCACGTCCGCGTACCCCATCCGAACCAGTCGCTTTCCGTGGCTTGACCCTCGACAAGGCTGTCCTGACATCTGCAATGAAGACCTCAGAAGCAGATTCAGAAGCAGAAGCAGAAGGAGGGAAGAGGTGGGGCGGGGGGGTGGGGGGGGGGGGGGGGGGGGGCTCGACATGCAAAACAGACAAATGTTGTTGTTGAGGACAATTAGAGAAAACATGTTATTCGACCCATAGGTCAGGATCTGAGCAAAATTGAATAGAATGTTACAAATGTCCAGAATTAAAAAAAGAACATTTGTTGCTTTGAATAAAATGCAGTTAAAACTGACAACAGGACAAAAATAATCGAATGATTGATTATTGCTACAAACATAATCCTGATCATTGCTGAATAAGCAAAATGTTTTGTTAAAGCAGATTTGTTATGTGGCTTGACTTCATTTTCAGTATCATGTTCCGTATTAATGAATGCCATAAATTAAAGGACAGTGACATTGTGGGTATGGCAGTGGCTAAGAAAGTGACAGCTGAGGGTAATGGACAATTGGACAACGGTTGCTTTACAGAGTAGACATCTTCCCAGAGAACAGCATTAGGACCAATTCTCGACTTGACCTAAAATGCAATGCTGTATGCATCAAAACCTATTTTCAATGTTTGTTTATTGCACGTTACACTGAAATGATGTACCACAGATGTTAACACAGAAGTTGGCATTTTGCACTTGAAGGTGTCTTTCCCGGAGCGATTTCATTTAATGGCAAGTGGAGAAGATTGGATTTGCATTGCTGGAGATTGTCATCAGTGAGCATCTGAATAATTTGGAATAATACTTTCCCAAATGGACAAAGCCTGGATGCTGTCCAGAAGTTATTGTACCTGGGAAAAACTTTGAATCAATATCCGAGGGGCCCTGAATTGGGTTGAGCATTTATTGACGAAGCAACTAAAGATGGTACCTCTTAGTGCCCTAGCTGGGGAACTCCTCAATGATGTATTGTGAGTGTTATAACACCAATAACTGGGAAACAAATCCCTCATTAGCATTCATTTCAGTTTTGGTAAAGATTGTTGAAGCTTTCGTCGGTAAAATGCAATTGTGACGTCAATGGTGGGCACATGCATCTCTGGAGATATTTCTTACATGTTTGGACCAATGTTGAAATGTGGTCAGGATATGGCTTTGGCAATATTCACAGGGAACTTCAGTGAGTAGGTCTTTGTTGATGAAGTGCTACTTGATTGCACGGGCACAAGCCTCATCCCTCGCATGCCTGGTGATGGAGAATAGACTGATGGGACGGCATATGGCGGGGTTCTATTTGTCCTGTTTTACGTGAACGAAAAAAAGTTCAACCACATGCTTGATGATAACTTAGCAGCTGAGCCAACTCCAATGCCATGGATTAGGCACTGGATACACTCCCCAGAGAAATCCTCATTCGCACCGTTTTGCAACACAGAAAAATGTTTATTGAGCGATAAGCACTCAGGGGCATTCCTTCCTACCTGCCGACAACCTCAAGCCCGCCACTTACACACTTCCTCTGATCGGGGGTCACCCATTCATGGAATCAGAATATCGAAGATTCACAACAGAGGCCCTTCACCTTCGAGTCTGCACTGACATGTTGTGAAGACCTAACATAACTCACTAATCCGTTTTACCAGCACTTGGCCAATAGCCCTGAAATTTATGATGTGCAAAGTGGTCATCGAGTAACTTTTTAAAGATGTGAGACAATTCGCCTCTGCCAGTCTCCGAGGGTGTGTAATTCGGACCATCGCGACCTTTGTTTTAGAAATGGTGTTTTATCCACACCCCATAAATCTCATACCTATCACCATAGAAGTTATCACCTCATTACTGACTTTCCAACGAAGGGGAACAGCTGTTCCCTATTCACTCTGCTCATATCCAGTTTAATTTTGTACATCTAAATCGGTCGCTTCTCAGTCCTTTCTGCTGCACGGAAAACAACCCAAGTCGATCGAAATGTTATTTATAATTTTAATGTTCCAACCCAGGCAGCATCCTGGTGAATTTGCTCCGCCACCCCACCCCGCCCCCATCCAGTGCAATTATTTCCTTCCTGCAATGTGCCGACAAGAACTGCACAAAATCTTCAAGCTGTGGCCTCACCAATATTATATATAACTCCAACATGATTTCCCTACATTTTCAACATATGCCAGCCAGAATTGATAAAGACAAGTGCCCCATATGCCTTTTTCACCACAACATCAATATGCACTTCTGCACTCTTAAATCTATGGACAATCAGAACAATTTGCTCTGTTCCTCTGAACTATTTAGTGTCATGTTGTTCATTGAAGGCTTCCTTGTCAAATTACATTTTCAAAATTGTATAACCTCACGAATATCAGGGTTAGGTTCCATCTGCTAGTTATCTGCCTATTTGACCCTCCCGTCCATATCATCCTGTGGCCGAAGGCACGCAATCTCACTTTTAACCACCCGGTCAATCAGTGTGTCATCCACAAATATACGCATCCTTAGCGCCCCACATAGTCAGATTCATTCCTTCTCTTACTGCAATTTTATATGTTGCAGGGTAACAACCTCTTAAATCCTGCTGTACATCAACATCTTAACTTCGCAGTTTGAAAACTGTGGCTCCAGCTGAAACAGAAGCTCCCAAACCCGGCCGACAAAATGATTAAACCTGTGGCACCTCCTGCAAATGTGGTCATCCAGACCGCACGGTGTTTCTAGGATCCCCGCAATGTTGCAGACTGTACAACTCACGGGACTGAAGACCCCACTCATTATTTTTCCCAAAAAGGCTATTTTGTTCAATTGATTCCAAGTAGAATATTTGAAGAGATTTTGTTTAAATGCAAGAAGCCTTACTTTTCTACATTGCTGTTTGGATTTGAAGAAAAAACATGTAAATATTACTTCCGAAACAACCCTCTTTCTTGTCGCCTCCACTCCTTCAACAGAGTAAAAATCATTCTAAAGAATAAAAACAGTGTGTTGGCTGTATTGATTTGAGGGTCCCTACTGCTTTGATGGTTAGAGCAACTGGACTCTTAGATTTACGTGGTCGGCAGCAGTTTGATTGGTTAAATTAGTTACAGTTGCTGGATAACTTTGAGTTTTTAGAGGAATATTCAGTTTCATACATCAGTTAGTTTGAATGGCGTTATGGTTCCTGATTGTAGTACCTGTATTTTCCTGAGAAGCTGCATTATTCTTGGCGAAGTTTTCGGTCAAGATAGATTCTAAAGTTTCATGTGTTTCAAACAAGTTATGGCCAACGTTACTGTGCATTGTTCATGATTATATATAATTGCGAGGTGCTGAAGCAATTTCAAAGTTTATTTATTAGTCACAAATAAGACTGACATTAACACTGCAATGAAGTTACTGTGAAATTCCCCTCATCACCACACTCCGGCGCCCCTTCAGACCAATGCACCTAACCAGCACCTCTTTCAGAATGTGTGAGGAAACCGGAGCACCTGGAGGAAACCCAAGCAGCCATGAGGAGAACGTACAAACTCCGCATAGACATTGACCCAAACCGGGAATCGAACCTGAGACCCTGGCGCTGTGAAGCAGCAATGCTAACCACTGTGCTACCGTACCGCCCATTTCACAATAGGTACGCACGTTTGGTACAGGTATATGCTGTATTTGTGTGCTAAGAAAAATTATTGAAATACTGCAAAATTGATGCTACTGGAAACAATTTTCTGGACAAATGTAAAACAAACTGAGAAAAGTGATAGTTGTTTTTTGAAGGGACATTAATATTTTGGAAACACGCAGTGTTCAATTATGATGACTCAATTTTCTTTTGTTTGTAGTTTCACAATTTGATCTCAATGTTAAATTTAGAATAGGTCAACGGGGATCGAAATATTTGCATAACATGTTTTGTTTCGTGAACATGATGTAACCTCAGTTTCCCGTTGAGGTTCCACTAAGTATAAATTTATTCTTTGCGAATGTGGCAACAAGCATTTACAGGAGCAATAATTCCGGTAGCATAAAGCACAGGATCATCCAGAAAATGAGTGCAGCTTTTACTCTCATTGACAAAATTTCCTACGTTATCATTGCCATCGTTGGTGTAAATGGTCAGTGCCGATAACCATTTTAGTTATACGAATATGTGAATATTTTATTGTTTGCACTATCGATCATAATAATACAGGATTCTCTAACAATGGTGATTTTCATGTGGGGAGGACTGGAGTACGATTTTGTAGAGGCAAATGTTGCGAATTAGACCTGGGAGTTGCATTCCATTCTTTCAGCTAAAAACATCGATCACAGGGGCTCGAAAATTATCAAGCAGTTGTCGACGAGGTGTATGTGCCCACCTATAATGTCTCAATGCAAACTTCACGAGAATACGTTTTGGGGGAGCAGTTTTCACCATAAAATTTAAGTAGTGTGGTTTTACGAACCGGAGTGAAACTCCGAAACGCCGAAGGTTTGGATTATTGCGAGTAATCGGCACTGAATGTGGAACGCTACCAGAATGGCGCTAAATAAACATCTGACCATGTATTAAGGTAGTGACGTCATAACGTCATAGTGGTGTAATAAGTCACAAACAGGATGCAAGGGGCATCTGTCATTTTCTATATGTCCTGGAAGTCAGTCACGAATCTATTTCAAAATCATTGCTTTCGGTGACCTATCAATCTTGTATTTAAAGTGTGTGTTGAAAACAGAATGTCAAATTGTTGATCTTGATTGAAGGTGATTGCAATCAAGTGTAGTATTTTTAAATGGAAACAGGTGTACAATATTTACTCACGGGCTGACAGCAGAGAAGCACGACAACTCTCTTCAAAACTTTAGTTGAATTCTTCATACGCAATATTAGTTTAGTTTTAACATTGCATTTGTTTTGCTGTTGATTGATTTACTTTGCACAGCACCCTGTTGCGATTCTTTTGGTAATGCGTGTTTCCTGTGAAACCTTTCCCTGTTTTGCGTGAGGAATATTTTGCTCAGGACATTGAAACCGGTTTTGCCCATGATGACGTTATATCGAAGCAATTCTTCTTTATTTACATCTGGAAGGCTTTGATGCAGGGTTGTGTTATGTGAAGACTGAATCTGATTAAACACCTTTATATTAGAAAACGATTTAAACCATGTTCATTCAAACATAGTGAGTTTCCATCCTGCCTCCTGCTCTACGTCTTTTAGAGCTAGATGGGAAAACACTATGTTTGTTTTTGCGACTTGTTGGAAATCATTTGTTCTCTCAATCCCCGTCAATTCATTCTTTGTTATGTACTTGTAGGCTTCTAAAAATCCAGGAATTTCAGTTGCAAGTTCAGATCATTTATTCAAGGATAGGACACATGCAGGATGAAAACTCGAATACAGCATTCACCAACATTCAGAAATGCATACTCGCATATACGCTGATAATCACATATGCAGACCATGTTTTAATTTCCAATTGTGTGTTTATATATATTTATATCTTCAACTGTCCAGCAAAGAAGTGTCATCACCTCTTAGCCACTATCTGTCTCTTCCTATTTGCTCTGGCTTAATGTCTGGCCTTTTAATCGTTAAGAACAATTGACTTTCCAGATTGTTCTTGCTGATCCACAGTCTTTGATGCTGTGAAGGGTGACTGTGGCATTTGAGAAGCATTTTACTCACACCTAGATTCTATTACATCTATTCATTTCCTCGAGAGTCCCCATTTTGGCCTTTGGTCTAATCCAGATTAGCCAAAATCTTCGGTACTGCCCTGTTCCTTTACACTCAATTCATCACAACTACTTTTTAGATAACAAACAATTGAATATTAGATAATGCAAACATATAAATGATTCCCTGCATCTCCTTTCGCTGCATAGATAGAATCATAGAATCCCTACGGTGCAGAAAGAGGACATTCGGCCAATCGAGTCTACACTGACAAAAATCCCACCCTGGCGCTATTCCTGCAACTCCATGTATTCATCCCATTAGTCCCCCTGCCGCTAAGGGACAATTTAGCATGTCCAATCAACCTAACCCGCTCATCTTTGGCATGTGGGAGGAAACTGGAGCACCCAGAGGAAACCCACGCAGACACGGGGAGAATGTTCGAACTCCACACAA
Organism: Mustelus asterias; assembly: GCF_964213995.1. Taxonomy (NCBI): domain Eukaryota; kingdom Metazoa; phylum Chordata; class Chondrichthyes; order Carcharhiniformes; family Triakidae; genus Mustelus; species Mustelus asterias. The sequence goes on along the minus strand of NW_027590363.1, from coordinate 241,201 downwards.
AGTCACGCGCGGTTGGAATTGAACCGAGGTCTCGGACGCTGTGCAGCAGCACTGCTAACCGTTGTGTCATCGTGCCGCCACTATATTGTAGCTAATTCTAAACAAGTACTATTTCTCTCTAGACTTCATTTGTGGCAGTATGATATTACTCTTATTTTTAATGTAATGTGACTCTATTTTCGTAATGCTCCAAGGGAGTGGAATTAATTGCTTAAAATGTGTTTCACTATGGAGTGCTTGTCAGTGCATCAATGATTTGTAGATGTTTTATTTCTCTTCATCCCATGCTCACTATTTTATGTCATGTTCTTTGCCAAGTGGCTGAACAGGACCCATTCTTCAGCGCAGCTGCATGATGTAGCCCCACATGTCTACTCTTGTATAGTCTTTGTTCATCCACTTATGGCTGTTCCAATTGTTTCTATAAACATTTGCTGGAAACGCATGTTTGTAACTTATCTTCACACAATTTCCTGTCTGTTGGTGTAGTCTACTTTTTTTTCCCTTTTAACCAATATTTCCGTTCAAGCAAGGTTATTTTTATTTACATTGCATCCCTCTGCTTACCCTCAACAATTATTTTTTCGGCATTTGTGCAAGGTTTGTCGAGTCCATAGGAACTATGCTGTGTATTTTCCCAAATCAATATCTTCATCATGGATTCCACAGTCCGATAAATGATGGACCATTGAATAATTATTCCAGATTCCAAAGGGGGCCTTCCCTCTCAAAATGTTTTCTTACTTCCCAGTGTAAGTCTCAGTTGTGGCCAGATTCTAAAAATAATTTATATTTAAAAACATCATTGGCAAAGGCACATATATCTTTAAAAAAAACTTGTTATCTGATTCATTTCATTTGTAACTTCCATTCACCATATTGTTTATCAGTGCTTTAATTCAGAAATGCTATTGAACTAAACACAACATTAGTTATGATAACACATTCCGGAATTCTATAGAATTACGACTGCTGAATCAAATATTTTTGTACCATTATTGAAACACAAATTAAACATTCCTGTTTGAATCCAGGATTCCAACTTTTGCATGCGTGGACATTCCTCTACAGATAGGGTCTATTTCTTGCTTGAAGTGTTTGAAGTAATTATTCATGTGAATGTGTCAATCAGTTCCAAGTTCAAGTTGGGCTTTTTAACTGAGTTGAAAATCAGTTTTAAGTCTTTGGCTGAATTCCATCCCCCTGCAGTATAAATATCTCCCACTTTCTATGCCTTTTAGCTTTGGAAAAGCGTGATCTGGATGCGAAACGTCAGCTCTTTTCTCTCCTTACAGATGCTGCCAGACCTGCTGAGATTTTCCAGCGTTTTCTCTTTTGGTTCCAGATTCCAGCATGCACCGTAATTTGCTTTTATACTTGTGTGATTATTTTGAATCAAAAGGTTGTCAGCACAAATCTTTAACTCCGCTGCCAGTTCCGTTGGGATAAGGGGTGGGCGGAGGACACTTTGCAGGAAATTGTATCACTGTTCATAACTTTTTTTAAAACTTCCCTAAGCACAACAAAATTACTCAACATTAAAGTCATCCCAGGGTGCTTCGAGTACTGTTTTACTGATTGTTGCCCGCCAGCGGGGCTCTGCCTATCTGTACAGCATTGGCACCACTATACCCGGTTGGGGGTGGGGGACGGTGCGGGTCGTGGCTGTACTTTCAAGCGCAGTTTGTCAATTATACTTTCAACTTACTTCCCTCTTAGAAAGGACTGTCCTTGGGCAGGTTCTCTGCATGAACAATGTGTTGTATGTTACATATAACACGGGAGAGAGATGAGGCAGATTGTCAACACATTTTCCCAAACGAAGGGGAGTCTAAAAGTAGAGGGCATAGTTTAAAACGAGAGTGGAGTTCTAAAAGTGTCCAGAGGGGCAATGTGTCACACATAGTGTCTGGAACGAGCTGCCAGATACAGTAGTAGAGGTGGTACAGTTACATGTGTAAGGTGGGTATTGGTCAAATGCGGGCAATTGGGACTAGATTAGTGGTAAAATAAACTGGTGAGTATGCTCAAGTTGGGCCGAAGGGCCTGTTTCCATGTTGTAAACCTCTATGACACAATGACTTGCCACGTTTGCAGAGAAATTTATAAATTCCAATTCTTTTATCCTGTTGACCACGCCAAACGTCTGTGGTGGACGACTACAAACTAACCACAGTAGTCTCAGATACATATTAACATGGCGTATTCGAGCATAGCTCACATGGAGGGAGCACACTGTAATAAAGTATTCACATTGTGACAGTTATTTCTACTGTATTCATACACTGCTTCTGAGATGCACAGAACACTGATTAATTTCCATTCTTGTATACATTTATGTTTATTAATAAAACTTTCACCCGAAGAAATATTATCCTCTCCTAGTTCGGCAGGATATATCTTTCCGTACCTCCTCTGATTCAAAGGGTGGGATTTGACAGCCTCGTTCATCCCGAATCCATAAAATCCCATCCGAGGTCAATGGACATTTACTTGGACCGCCCCTTCCCGCTCCGTTTTCCATCGTATGTGGTCCCCTCTGAAAGCGGAAACAACAAGGTCTTTGCTCGAGTTTTCATGTTGATCTCAGGTCCTTGAGGGAATGTGAGGGTCGCCGGGGTATAGGCACTAACCCAGTATGTGCTCTTTTTTTTTGCAACTTTCCCTAAATATATTCAGTTCTCCTTACAATGCCTTGGTGGAATCCAGGACGTCCTAATTGGGTGTAGATGTGTTTAACTTCAAGTGGAAATGTTGAGCCTGGTCTCCTCTCTCTCTTTCTTACAGTTAACTTTGTAGCGATTGTCATCCTGTGCCAGGGAAAATGTGGCCTCTCTCTCTGGACCACCCGCTATCTTGTGGCCATGGCGACGGCAGATCTATTTGTCATTATCATTGAGGTCATACTGTATCAGATCAATTATTATTATTTCCCAGTCTGTTTTCTGGACCTCACCCCGGTCTGTAGTGCACGTCATGCATTGAAATATGCATCCAGAGATTGCTCTGTTTGGTTTACAGTCGCCTTCACTTTTGATCGATTTGTGGCCATTTGTTGCCAGAAGCTGAAAACAAGATATTGCACTGAGCAAACTGCAGCAGTGGTTCTAACATCAACTGGCATTCTCCTCTGTTTAAAAAACCTTCCCTGGTACTTTACCAGGGAACCTGATGAGATCACTGACAATGTGCAATGGTTCTGCTCTACATCATCGAAGCTTTTTACAGAGCCTGGTTGGGTGGCATTCAACTGGTTTGATACAGTTTTAACACCATTTTTGTCATTTATCATAATTATATTTCTCAATGCCTTAACGGTCAGACACATATTCATGGTGAGTCAAGTCCGTAAGATGTTGCGGGGGCAGAGCAAGAGAAATAATCAAAGTGACCCTGAGATGGAGAGCAGAAGAAAGTCTGTAATATTACTTTTCAGCATATCCGGCAGCTTCCTTGTTCTGTGGCTTTTATATGCTATTAATTGTTTATGTGACATTGACTCATTCTTCAGTGATGAAGATTCATCATATATCTTCATCCAAACTGGCTACCTGTTGGTGAATGTAAGTTGCTGCACAAACACATTTATATATGTTGTGACTCAATCCAAGTTCAGAGAGCAGCTTAAGAAAGCTGTAAAATATCCGATTACCTCAATTATTAAAGTGTTTTATCCGCCTAATAACTGACTGCAGGTCTGAGGTTGTTACTAAGTGTTCCCACTCCAAACAACTGATAATTAGCCGTGGAGAACATCCAGTGAAGAACACGAGGAATCTATCAAACTTCCACATTGGAACTTAAATCGAGCAAATCCCTTGAGTGGGAGACACAACTGTCTTTTTTGTTCAATACACCGTTCTACCTTAGGGTGGATTAGAAGTACTGCTTGGTTTTTTGCAGCTGAACTTCCCTGCAGCGTGTGGATTAATCTATCAGCTCATCTGTCTTAATGAATGAAATGCCATTGCAAATCTCTACCGAAGTTGGACTGAATTATTACCTGAAAGAATAGTTCACCATCTACAATTTACAGCTCTCAAATACAGTGAACACTCAGAGACACAACACCCAAAAATATTATGAAAACAGCACCAACTACCAGTAACACAGTTGTGCATGAGATGATTTCAAGTTGGTAATCAAATATCGGACTCCAGCTGTAACCAGATCTTTGAAGCCTTTAACATCTGGTGCCACAACCTGTCTATAGATGTAAACAAGCCTTTGAAATGTTCTACCCTGAGTTAGATGGTTCGTAAAGCAGCTCCGCCTTATTGCATTAAGTGGAATAAACTGCTAATTGCAGTCTGGGTGAAAGTGGATCATTACCGTGGCCCATATATTAAGAGCACTTGAACTTTGGACTGACTGTAACTACTCTAGAGTCAGGAAAATTTAAAATAAGCTAATGGAATGTTGATTCAATCTGAGTGCACAGTCGCTACCGACACAAACATGAATCAATGCAGCTTCAGAGGTGTCAGAGTCAGGTTGAATTGACCAGCGGATCTGGCTCTATCATTGTCTCACTTTTCTCTTTTGTAGACTGACTTGTGCTGTATCCATAATTTTGACAAGAACATGCTATGTACTGAAATCATATTTATGTAACTGTAATTTCGAGTGATAACGTGCTATGGATGTAATAACTCTCACATCTGACTCCTCAGGTCCGAGGTAAAATTGCCCTTCCTTGAATTTAAACGCAAGCTTCAAGGCTGGCCTCACTAGTGCAGCAATTAGGTGATAGGCCTCTGTCAGGTAGCGAATGAAATTCCATGTTAATATGAAATACCCACGTGTTTTTTAAAGATGTGGACAAGTGAAGTGAGAATGAATGCGCTTGACATCAAGGCCGCAATTGACCGAGTGTGGCTTCAAGATACCACAGCAAAGTTGGAGTCAATGGAAATCGGAGGAACTCCTCGCTTCTTGGAATTATATCTGCGTAAAAACGAAGATAGTCACGCTTACTAGAGGCCAATGTCCTAAACTCCGGTACATCAATGTAACAGTTCCTTTGGATAATGTCCTTGGTCCAACAATCTTCAGCCACTTCAGCAATAACCTTCCCTCCATGGTAAGGTGAGAAGTGGGGATATTCGCTGATGACTGAAGAATTCTTTCCACTATTCCTATTGGTTACTGAAGCAATCCGCATCCAATTCCAGAAAGACATGGACAATATTCAGGCTTCGTCTGACAAGCAGTAAATCACTTCACGCCATGTAAGTTCCTGGTAAAGACTATCTCCAACAAGTCAAGATCTATTAACTGTTCCTTGAAATTGTATTGCATTTCCATTGCTTAATCCCCCGATATCAACATCCTGGTGGTTACTAATGTCCCGAAACCGAACAGAACTAGCCATGTAATTACTGGGGCTGGAACCGTGCAGGGATTAACTCACCTCCTGACTCTGAAAGCATATCCGCAATCTACAAGAACGATTTAAGGATGTAATAGAATACTCTCCGGTTGCTTGGCTAAGGTGCAGCTCCACCAACACTCAAGAAGCTCGTCACATCCAAGGTATGCATCCAGCTTCATTGGCACCCCTTTCAGAAACAACCAGAAACCAATGACCCACAGTTGCAGCCATGTATACCACCTACAATATGCACCGCATTAAACCAACAAGGCACTTTTTCCCATAACTTGCAAAACCACCATCACGACAATCGGTACGGACATGGACAGCAGGTGCGTGGGAATACCCGCACAGGCAGTGCCTCCTCCAATACACGTGCCATCTTGATTTGGAAACATAGTGCTGGTCCTCCTCTGTTACTTGGCCAAATTCCTAGCATCCCCTCGCTAATTTAATCTGGCTATTCCTACACCTAACAAACTGCAGCAATTCAAGAAGACAGTAAACCACCATCTCTCACTGGCACCTGGGGATGGCAATGTATGTTGGCCGAACCAGCGACACCCAGATCCCATAAATGAATAAAATAAAAATATTTTGATTTCCTGCTCAAGCTTAAGAATTGAGCATCATCACAACCTTTACCTGTAGCTTTGTATGTGCAAATTGGATGCATCTTTGGTTCAGTAAAACTGTGACTGTATTTGAAAGCAAGCAGAATACTGTGGATACTGGAATCTAAAACAAAAACTGAAAATGCTGGACAATCTCCACAATCTGACAGCATTTGTGGTTAGAGAGTAGATCCTTGTTTCGAGTCTGGAAAACTTTGGCTCTCTTCTCTCTCCGCAGAGGCTGTCAGACCTGCTGAGATTTTCTAGCAATTTCCGTTGTGACTTAATTTGAAAACCGCTTCATTTGCTGCAAAGTGATTTCATTATTCTGATGTTGTGCCATGTGTAAGATGAATTCAAATCCTGTATCAGTCATCTTATAAAACCATTGACAAAACTAGAGTCATGAGCATGGCTCTCCTCTACAAGATCACAGCATTTGGCTGAAATTGATTCACAGATTAAACAATAACGAAAAGCGTTTGGGAATAAAATCACAATTCGACCGAAACCATTGTTGATAAATAATTAACATTTTATTGAAGTTGCATTCATAGTTGACAGAAGGTCCACTCATTCCAATTTCTCTGAATATTTGTTAATACAGTAAAAAGTCTCACAACACCAGGTTGAAGTCCAACAGATTTATTTGGTAGCAAAAGCCACAAGCTTTCGGATCGCTGCTCCTTCATTGGGTGAGTGGGATTTCAGTTCACAAACAGAGCATATAAAGACACAAACTCAATTTACAAAATAATGGTTGGAATGCGAGTCTTTACAGGTAATCAATTCTTCAAGGTACAGACAATGTGAGTGGAGAAAGGGTTAAGCACAGGTTAAAGAGATGTGTATTGTCTCCAGCCAGGACAGTTAGTGAGATTTTGCCAGCCCAGGCAAGTCGTGGGAGTTACAGATAGTGTAACATGAACCCAAGATCCCGTTTGAGGCCGTCCTCATGTGTGTGGAACTTGGCTATCAGTCTCTGCTCAGCGACCCTGCGCTGTCGTGTGTCGTGAAAGCCGCCTTGGAGAACGCTTACCCGAAGATCAGAGGCCGAATGCCCTTGACCGCTGAAGTGTTCCCTGACTGGAAGAGAACACTCTTGCCAGGTGATTGTCGAGCGGTGTTCATTCATCCGTTGTCGTAGCGTCTGCATGGTCTCACCAATGTGAAATGCCTCGGGACATCCTTTCCTGCAGCGTATCAGGTAGACAACGTTGGCCGAGCTGCCAGTGTTTGTACCATGTACTTGGTGGATGGTGTTCTCACGTGAGATGATGGCATCCGTGTCGATGATCCCGCACGTCTTGCAGAGGTTGCTGTGGCAGGGTTGTGTGGTGTCGTAGTCACTGTTCTCCTGAAGGTAAATCACCTTATTTGTTCATTTGTTACCTTGTTAATTTCACTATTAAAGGCCTTCCACTTGCCGGAAGACCCTTTGCCCTCAAACAAGCTACTCCAATCAACCCTTGCAATCTCCTGTCTAATTGCATCAAAATTCGCCTTGCCCAATTCAGAACTTGCATCTGTGGATCAGTTCTGTCCCTTCTGTAACTATTTTAAATTTAATACATCTATGGTCACTGGTCCCAAAGTGGTCCCCCAGCATCACCTCAGTCACTTGCCTGCCATCGTTCCCAAGAGTAGGTCACGTTTTGCCCTTTCCCGTGTAAGGCCCTCCACATACTGCCTGAGAAAACATTATTGAACACACTTAACAAATTCCACCTCATCAGAGAAGAAAGTGTGGGAGCCCTGGCTGAGATATTTGCGATGTGGAGATGCCGGCCTTGGACTGGGGTGAACACAGAAAGAGTTTTAACAACACCAGGTTAAAGTCCAACAGGTTTATTTGGTAGCAAATAACATTCGCTTTCAGAGAGCTGCTCCTTCGTCAGATGGAGTGGAAATGTGCTCTCAAACAGGGCACAGAGAGACAAAATCAAGTTACAGAATACTGGTTAGAATGCGATTCCCCAAAGCCAACCAGATCTTAAAGATACAGATAATGTGAGTGGAGGGACCATTAAGCACAGGTCAAAGAGATGTGTATTGTCTCCAGACAGGACATCGGGCGTTGGATATGGAGATATGTTTGTCTGACACATTAACAAAATTACATTTTATGGGCACATCGGGTAAGAAAGTACCAATTGAGTGTCATGTGGACAATCAGTCTTTATGGACGATGTGCACTCAACAAAACGTGTGGCAGAAAAACGACTATGAATTGATTTGGCCAGCATTAAACAAATGGTGGGAATCAAGGAAGTTTCCAACCTTAACTGGGTTGGTACAAATCTACAGGGATCAATCTTTTACAAAAAGGGGTGCAGGTACTGGAAAGTTTTAAAGAATACTGGAGGATGGTTGTTCTAAATTATTTTGGAATAAATAAAATAAAGGGAATCTGTTGGAAGGTAACCGGTGACGTCTTTGTATTGGATATAGTGTAACCATTGGGAAAAGATGTAAGGGTCAGCTCACCCTGTAAACCATGGAATCAATTACAGAGTGATGCAATACTCAGCTGACTCACGATACGTAAGAACGTGTTTGAAATTGTGGGGAGCTTGGAGTAATGAAGCGATGCCCCAAGTTTGGAGTAATGAAGTTTCTTTATTAAACCATTTATTTGACTTGTAAGTTGAAGTAAGTTTTGTTGTATATTCATTATCTGCATTTTGAAGAGTTCTTTCTGAAGAAACATCACACACTCTCTCCCTCACTTTTCCTCCCTCACTCTCTTGGCTCATTCTCTCATGCCCCCCTTTCTCCCTCTCTTTCTGTCCGCTGCACTCTCTCCCCACACACACTGTCCCCCTGCACTCACACCCCTGGAATCTCTCCTCCTCACTCTCTGTCCCTCACTCTCTCACCCACTCTCTCTCTCCCACCCACCCTCCCTCTCGAACTCTCACTCACTCAATCACTCCCTCCCTCTCTCACCCTCACTCCCCACAATCTATCTCCTCTCACGAATTCCTCCTCAATCGCTCACCTCACTGTTACTCTCTCTCACTATGTCCCCTCACTCTCTCCATCACATTCTCCTTCTCACTCTTCCCCGTCACTCTCTCTCCCCTCACTTTCTCCCCTCAGTCTCACCCTTTCGCTATTTTTCCTTACTCTCTCACAGTCACTCTCCACCTAACTCTACTCCTCACACTCTATCCCCGAAATCCCTGCCCTCACTCTTCCCTAAATCTCCCCTCACCCTCACTCTCCCCATTATCCCCTCACTCCATCTCCCCTCAATCTGCCCCGCCCTACAGTCTCTCCCCCTCAATTTCTCCCCCCCCAGAATGTCTTTCCCGCACTCACTTCCCTTGACTCGGTCCCCATCACACCCTCCCTCAATGAAATCTCTCCCCTAACTCTCCCCGCACTCTCCCATGGCCCCTCTCTCCCTCTCACTCTCTCTACTTCAATCTATCTTCCTCTTACTCACGCCACCACACACACCCTCCCATCACTCTCTCGCTCCTGCCTCATTCTCTCCCCTCACTCTCTCCCCAACCCCCTCCCCCAACTCTCTCCCCTAACTCTTTCCCCCAATTCGTTCCCCAAACTCTCTCCCCCAACTCTCTCCCCCACATCTCTCCCCCTCACTCTCTTCCCCTCACTCTCTCCACCAAATCCCTACACCAACCCTCTCCCCCAACCCTTCGCTCACTCTCCCCAACTCTCCCCTCACTCTCTTTCCCCTCATTCTTTCCCCTGAGTCTTGTCCTTTCTCTTTCCCCTCACACTTTCAACCTCACTTTCCGCACGCTCTTCCCCTCACTCTCTTCCCCCTCAGTCTCTTCTGCCTCAATCTCTTCCCGCTCGCTCTCTTCCCTCGCATTCTCTTCACCCTCACTCTCTTCCCCCTCACTCTCTCCCCTCACTCTCTTCCCCCTCACTCGCTCCCCCTCACTCTCTCCGGCATCACACTCAAAGAACAAACAAAGAACAAAGAACAATACAGCACAGGAACAGGCCCTTCGGCCCTCCAAGCCCGCGCCGCTCCCCGGTCCAGGATTGAATCCTGAATCCAGGATCCCCGCCCAATTTTCCAGCCTATCTACATACCAATATCCTATCCACCGAGCTGTCCCCCACAGCTACGATGCTTTGTTCATTACAACCTATTAACTCACCCCCACCCCCCCCCCATTCCAGATCATGTGATCTCCAGGGAGAGGCGAAAACCCAGAGTGAAAAACCTCAGGGCCAATATGGGGAAAACAAAATCTGGGAAATTCCTCTCCGACCCCCTGAGGCGATCGAAACGAGTCCAGGAGATCACAATGGCCCTGATCGGAAAATGCTTCCCAACCCTAGTCATTTCCACTTCCACGAGAAACAAGGATCAATTAGCCCGCGCCGCTCCCTGGTCCAAACTAGACCACTCTTTTGTATCCCTCCATTCCCACTCCGTTCATATAGCTGTCTAGATAAGTCTTAAACGTTCCCAGTGTGTCCGCCTCCACCACCTTGCCCGGCAACACATTCCAGGCCCCCACGACCCTCTGTGTGAAATATGTCCTTCTGATATCTGTGTTAAACCTCCCCCCCTTCACCTTGAACCTATGACCCCTCGTGAACGTCACCACCTACCCGGGGAAAAGCTTCCCACCGTTCACCCGATCTATGCCTTTCATAATTTTATACACCTCTATTAAGTCTCCCCTCATCCTCCGTCTTTCCAAGGAGAACAACCCCAGTTTCCCCAATCTCTCCTCATAACCAAGCCCCTCCATACCAGGCAACATCCTGGTAAACCTCCTCTGTACTCTCTCCAAAGCCTCCACGTCCTTCTGGTACTGTGGCGACCAGAACTGGACGCAGTATTCCAAATGCGGCCGAACTAACGTTCTATACATCTGCAACATCAGACCCCAACTTTTATACTCTATGCCCCGTCCTATAAAGGCAAGCATGCCATATGCCTTCTTCACCACCTTCTCCACCTGTGACGTCACCTTCAAAGATCTGTGGACTTGCACACCCAGGTACCTCTGCGTCTCCACACCCTTTATGGTTCTTCCATTTATCGTGTAGCTCCTCCTTACATTATTCCCACTCGCCCTTCATATCCTCCCCATACTCTCTCCGCAAACTCTATCCCCAAACTACTTCCCCCATCTCCCTCCACCAACTCTCTATGCCATATATTTCCACTTTATTCTGTCCCCCTCACTTTCTCCCCTCACTCTTTCCCTCTCATTCTCTCCCCCAACTCTCTCCACCACACCCTCCCTCCCATGACTTTCTCCCCTCAGTTTTGCCTTTAACTATCTCCCCTCGCTCTCTCTCCCTCATTTTCTGCCTAATAATTCCCGTTACCCTCTTCCACTCACTCTCTTCCCCCTCAATCTCTTCCCCCTTACTCTCTCCCTCACTCAAGTCTCCCGCACTCTCCTACCCCTCATTTTTTTCTCCCATCACTTTCTCTACTCCTCACTTTCTCCCGCTTCAATCTCATCCCTCTCACTCACTCCCCCTCACACACTCTCTCCCATCACTCTCTCTCCTGCATCACACTCTCCCCTCAATCTCTCATTCAACTCTCCCCCCCAACTATCTCCTGAAACTCTCTCCCCAACTCTCTCCCCTTCACAACCACCCCCTCAATGTCTCCCCCTCACTATCTCCCTCTGTCTCTCTCCCACAACCCTCTTCTTTCACTTTCTCTCCCCTCATTCTCTCCCCTCATGTCTTGCTCTTTCTCTCTCCCTTAATTCTCTCACCCTCACTTTCTACGCTCGCTTCCCCTCACTCTCTGCTCCTCACTTTCTTCCCCCTCACTCTCTTCCCCCTGAATCTCTTCCCCCTCACTCTCCTCCAGTTCACTCTCTTCCCACCCACTCTCTTCCCACTCACTCGCTCCCACTCACTCTCTCTCCCTCACTCACTCTCCCCAAAAATCTCCTTCCCCTCATTTTCTCTCCCACACATTCTCTCCCCCTCACTTTCTCCAGCTTCTCTTTCCCTCTCACTCTCTCCTCCTCACTATTGCTCCCCAACACACTCTTCCTCCTCATCCTCCCACTCACTCTCACCCCCTCAGTCTCTCTCCCTCACCCTTAGCAAGGCCTTTGGCAAGGCACCGCATGGTAGGTTGTTGCAAAAGGTTAAATCTCACGGGATCCAGGGTGAGGTATCTATATGGATACAAAATTGGCTTCTTAACGGAAGCCAGAGGGTGGTCGTAGAGAGTTGTTTTTCAAACTGGAGGCCTGTGACCAGCGGTCTGCCTTAGGGATCAGTACTGGGTCCACTCTTATTTGTCATTTATATTAATGATTTGGATAATAATATAGGAGGCATGGTTAGTAAGTTTGCAGATGTCACCAAGATTGGTGGCATAGTGGACAGTGAAGAAAGTTATCTCCGATTGCAACGGGATCTTGATCAATTGGGTCAGTGGGCTGACGAATGGCAGATGGAGTTTAATTTAGACACATGCGAGGTGATGCATTTTTGTAGAACCAGGGCAGGATTTACTCAGTTAATGGTCGGGCGTTGGGGAGAGTTACAGAACAGATAGATCTCTGGGCACAGGTTCATAGCTCCTTGAATGTGGAATCACAGGTAGACAGAGTGGTGAAGAAGGCATTCGGCATGCTTGGTTTCATCGGTCAGAAAAATGAATACAGGAGTTGGGACATCTTGTTGAAGTTGTACAAAACATGAAGAACATAAGAACTTGAGAAATAGGAGCTCTGGAAGGCTAGCTAGAGCGCCTCGAGCCTGCCCCGCCATTCAGTCAGATCATGGCTGATCTGATAGTGGTTTTGATCCACTTACCCGCCCGCTCCCCATAACCCTTAATTCACTTATTGATCAGAAATCTATCTACCTGTGATTTAAACATACTTAACGAGGTAGCCTCCACTGCTTCAATGGGCAGAGAATTCCAGAGATTCACTACCCTTTGAGAGAAGAAGTTCCTCCTCAACTCTGTTCTAAACTGACTCCCCCTTATTTTGAGGTTGTGTCCTCCAGTTCTTGTTTCCTTTCTAAGTGGAAAGAATCTGTCTGCCTCTACCCTGTCTAGTCCCTTCGTTATCTTATATGTCTCTATAAGATCTCCCCTCAGAATTCTAAACTCCAACGAGTACAGGCCCAATCTACTCAATCTCTCCTCATAAGCTAACCCCCTCATCTCCGGTATCAACCTAGTGAAACTTCCCTGTACCCCTTCAAGGCCAATATATCCTTCCGAAAATAAGGGGACCAAAATTGCACACTACTCCAGTTGCGGCCTCACCAATACCTTGTACAATTGCAGCAAGACCTCCCTGCTTTTATACTCCATCCCCTTCGTGATAAAGGCCAACATTCCATTTGCCTTCCTGATCACCTGCTGCACCTGCAAACTGAGTTTTTGTGATTCATGCACAAGGACACCAAGGTCCCTCTGCACAGTAGCATGTTGTAATTTTTCACCATTTAAATAATAGTCCCTTTTACTATTATTCCTTCCAAAGTGGATAACCTCACAGTTGTCAACCTTAACTCCATCTGCCAGATCCTCGCCCACTCACTTAGTCTATCCAAATCCCTCTGCAGACTTTCCGCATCCTCCACTGGAAAGGCCACACCTGGAATACTGTGTCCAGTTCTCGTCACCCTATTATAGAAAGCATATTAATAAACTAGGAAGAGTGCAGAAAAGATTTACTCGGATGCTACCGGGACTTGGTGGTTTGAGTTATTAGGGGAAGCTGGATAGACTGAGACTTATTTCTCTGGAGCAGAGGAGGCTGAGGGGTGATCTTACAGATATCTATAAAATAATGAGGGGCACAGATCAGCTGGATAGTCAATATCTTTTCCCAAAAGTAGACGGAGTGTATAACTAGAGGGCATAGGTTTAACCTGAGAGGGGAGAGATACAAAAGTGTCCAGAGGTGCAATTTCTTCGCACAGAGGGTGGTGAGCACTTGGAATAAGTTGCTCGAGGTAGTATTAGAGGCGGAAATAATTTTGTCTTTTAAAAAGCATTTAGATTGTTGCATGCTGTAGCTGGGTATAGAGGGATATGGGCCAACTGCGGGCAATTGGGATTAGTTTATGGGTTTAAAAAGAGGGTGGCATGGACAAGTGGGCCTAAGGGCCTGTTACCATGCAGTAAAGCTCAGTGACTCTATGACTCTATGACCTCACTCTCCTCGCTCTCCCATCACTCTCCCAGCTCTCTCTCTCACTCTCCTCTCTCTCTCGCCCTCTCTCTCCTCACTCTCCCCTCAATTTCACCCCCGCATTCTCACTCCTTCTCCCCACAATCTCTTTCCCTTCTTTTATTCTCCCCAGGCACTCTCTCCCCCTCACTGTCTCCCGCTTCTCTGCCCCTCTTACTCGCTCCCCCTCACTATCTGTCCCCATCACTCACTCGCTCACACTCCCATTCACTCTTACCCCCTGAGTCTATCTCAATCACTTTCCCCCCCTCGTTCCCTCACCTCATTATCCCCACTCTCCGCACACTCTCCCCTCTCTCTCCGCTCACACTCCCCTCAGTCTCTTTCCCTCATTTTATCTGCCACACTCATTCCCACTCACTCTCTCCCCTCACACTGTCCCCCTCACCCCCTCCCCTCACTCTCCCACCCTCCCCACTCTCCTCTCACTCTACCCTCTCTCTTCCCTTACACGTTTCTCACTCTCTCCCTCTCACTTTCTCCCCCACACTCACTCCCCCTCACTCTCTACTCCTCATTCCGTCCCCTCACTCTCCCCACTCTCCCCTCACTCTCCCCTTACTCTCCCCTCACTCTTCCCTGACTCTCCCCCCATGCTCCGCTCATTCTCCCCTCACTTTCTCCTCACTCTTCCTTCACTAATCCCTCACTCTCTCCCCCTCACTCTCTCCCTTTCACCTTCTCTCCCGCTCTCACTATCCCCCTCATTTCTCACACTTACCCTTTCCACCTCACTCTCTCCCCTCGCTCTCATCCCATCTCTCTCTTCCCCTCACTCATTCTCAGTCTCTCCCCCTCACCTTCTCACCCCTCGTCTTTTCCCCCAGTCACTCTCTCTCCCCCCAATCTCTCCCTCTCACCATCTCGCCCACTCACAATCTCCCCCTCATCTCTCCCTCTTACTCGCTCCACCTCACTCTCTCCCCTCGCTCTCACCCCCTCAGTCATTTCCCCCCACTCATTCTCACTCTCTCCCCCTCACCTTCTCTCCCCCTCATCGTTTCTCCCACTCATTCTCTCTCCTTCACCTTTCTCCCTCAACTTGTCTCCCCATCCCTCAATCCCACAAACTCTCTCGCCCTTACTCTCAACTCCTTAGTCCCTCCACCTCATTCCCTCACCCTCGTTCCCCTGCCCTCACTCTCCCATCACGCTCGTCTCCCTCTCTCTCACTCACTCTAACCCTCAATCCCCATTCACTATCTGCTCACTCTCTCCCCCTCACTCTCTTTCTCTCCTCATTCTCTCTCCCCATCATACTCCCCCTTCACACTCTCCCTCTCACATTCTACCCCTCACACTCTCCCTCACTCTCTCTCTCCCTCACTCACTCCCCTCACTCTTTCCCCGCACTCAATCCTGGCACTGCTCTCTCTCCGCTACACTCTCACTCCCTCTCATTCATTAACCCTCATACACAATCTCCCCTCATTCTCACCAGTCACTCTCTCCCCCTCACTTTCTACCCCTCACTCTCTCCATCTCACTCGCTCCTCCTTACTCTCGTCCTCAATCGCTCTGCCCCTCAGACTCCCCCTCAAACTCGCCCTCACACTCTCTCTCCCTCCCTGTTTCCCCCTCACACACAGCACCTTCAATCACTCGCCTCTCACGCTCTCCTCCTCACTATCTCACCTCAATTTCACTCTCTCACTCAGTCCCCCTCACTCTCCCCGACACACTCCCCTCTTCATTTTTCCCCATCAATCTTCCTCCCCGTCACACTCCCCTCAGTCTTGCCCTGTCAGTCCCTCCCCTCACTCTCTCCCCGCACTCCCTCATGTCCCCTCTCTCCCTCTCACTCTCTCTCCGCTTCAATCTCTCTCCCTCTCACTCACTCCCCCTCAGACACTTTTTCCCATCACTCTCTCTCCTGCATCACACTCACCCCTCACATCCTCCCCAAACACTCTCCCCCAGCTCTCTCCTGCAGCTCTCTCCCCAAACTCCTTCCCCCAACTCCCTTCCCCAACACTCCTCCCCAACTCACCCCCGAACTCTCAACCCCAACTCGATGCCAAATCTTTCTCCTTCATTCTCTCCACCTCACTCTCTTCCCCCTCACTCTCTCCCCAACTCTCTCCCCCTAACTCTCCCTCCCCTGACTCTCTCCCCTCAGTATTGCCCTTTAACTATCTCCCCTCACTCTCATTTTCCACCTAATTCTTCCCGTCACTCTCTTCCCTCTCACTCTCTTTCCCTCGCTCACTCTCCCCCAGACTCTCCGACCCCTCATTTTCTCACCCATCACTTTCTCTCCCCTTCACCCTCTCCCCCAACGATCTCCCCAACTCTCTCCCCAACTCTCTGCTCTTCACTCTCTCCGTCTCAATGTCTCCCCCTCACTCTCTCCCCTTGACTCTCTCCCTCACCCTCTTCTCTCACTTTCTCTCACCTGACTCTGTGCCTCAGTCTTGACCTTTCTCTATCTCCCCTCACTCTCTCACCCTCATTTTCTGCCGAACTCTTCCCCTCTCTCTCTTCCCCTCACTCTCTTCCCCTCACTTTCTTCCCCCTCACTCTCTTCCCTCTCACTGTCTTCCCCCTCACTCTTTTTCCCTCGTTCACTCACCCCTATTCTCCCACCCCACATTTTCTCTCACCTCACTTTCTCTCCCCCTCACGCTCTCCAGCTTTTCTCTCTCTCTTAATCTCCCCCCCTCACTCTGTCTCCCCCACTCTCAACCCTCACTCTCCCGCTCATTCTCCCACTCACTCTCCCACTCACTCTCTCCCCCTCACTCTCTCTCCCCCTCACTCTCCCACTGACCCTCCCCCCACCCCCGCACTCTCTCCCACTCACTCTCTCCCCCCTCACTCTCTCCCCCTTACATTTTCTCTCTCACCTTCTCTCTCCCTCACGGACACATTTCCCGCACTCTCTCCCCACACTCTCTCACCTCACTCTCTCAACTCACTCTCTTTCCGCCTCACTGTCTCTCATGCCTCCCTCTCTCACTCTCCCTCTCTCACTCTCCCTCTCACTCTTTCTCCCTCTCACTTTCTCTTCCCCTCACTCTCTCTCCCCGTATTTCACTACCCATCACAATCTCATTCACTCACTCCCTTCACTCTCTCTACTCACTCTCTCCCCTCACTCTCTGCTGCCTCACTCACTCTCCCCTCACTCTCTCGCCTGCCTTACTTTCTCTCCTTCCTCACTCTCTCTCTCTCATTCCTCACTCTCTCTCTCTCCACCTCACTCTCCCCTCACTCTCTCCGCTCACACCGTCCCTCATTCACTCTGTCCCCTCAATCTCTCTCCTGAGTCTCTGCCCTAACTCTCTATCCCCTCACACTTCCATAAACACACACACACACATACACACAAGCACACGCACACACACGCAGACAGACAGAGATGCACACTCACGCAGACACACGCACATACTGAGACACACATGTAAACATTGAAATACGCACGCACATAGAGGCACGCGAACAAACTGAAACACACACACACACATGTGCACACAGACTCAAACACAATGACACACACGGACTCACACATCCAGACACACAGACAGACATGCACACAAACATGTAAGCACACAAGCACATGCACTGTGACGCACTCACACACAGACACATACACACTGGGGCACACACACGCATACTGACCCACGCACACAGGCACACAAAGACACATACACACTGCTGCATGCACGTGTGCCCCCCCCCCCACACACACACATACATATGCAGTCATACTGACATACACACACACATACAGCCTAAAACGCACATAGCATCACATACACATACAGTCACACACACACACACACACACTCACACATGTGCGCGCACACACACAGACAGTCTCACACACGCAGTCTCACACACACACACACAAGCACTAACACAGAGACACTCACACAGGCACACAAACAGTTTCACACACGCAGGAATACATACATGTACACACGCAAACACACAGACACATGCACAGGGATGCACACACGGTCACACGCAAAGGCACACACACAGAGTCACACACACAGCCTCTCACACACAATCTCACATGCACACACAGGCATACAAACAGTCTCACACACAGGCGAATACATACACAATACACACACACACACAATACTCAGACACATACACAGGGATACAGTCTCTCTCTCTCACACACGCACACACATATAGACACGCACACCAACAGTCGACCACACAGGAATGCATACATGTACACACACAAACACTCAGACACATATGCAGGGATACACATACGCATAGTCACACACACAGAGTCACACACACACACACACACACACACACACATATTCTCTCACACGCACAGTCAAACACACACACACAGTCACACAGAATCACACACACACACACACACGCACATATGTGTCTGTGGGCATTGTTCCAAGGCTGGACACATCCCCTCAGTCCCTGAAAGGGTAAAAGTCCGTCATAAAGACCATAACACATTTTTGAAATAAAATCACCGGTACACAGGAAGACCTGCAAGCTGCCGTCAACAGTGTTACGATGCAGAAGTGATTTTTCCCTCTGCGTGATTTTGGAACCCCCACTAAATGGATGTCTTGCCTCGTAATCTAATGTAAGTGTGTATGAGGGAGTAGGAAGTTATTAGTTGAGGTAAATTAAAGCAGGATCGGACACTCACTATCATGAACAACTAACACGTCTTTATTTTTAATGCTGGTGACAACCTTAATAAAACAATTAACAAACTGAATAAACTCCCCAATAGAATGCTGCCCGAACAACACAAGCCTCATGAATGAAACAAAGGCATATGGATTCCAGTCATTCTCAAAACGATACACATACAAACAGGCACTTGTTAGAAGTCTGAAGGTCTGTGCTGTTCTGGTCTGATACATCTTCTGGGTTTATCTATTTTCCGACTGTAGATGGTAAGTTTTATGAAGGCATACCTTAAACTGCAGGATTCTATATGAGAGACTCCCCTCTCCCTCCTTCTGACTAAAGAGGTAGCAAGATTGATCGAACCATTATTTCCCCTTGTCCGGGTTTAAATACCTCGAAATACCTCACGGTTTCCCTGCGGTTTGTGTGGTTCGAGGCTATCAACAACACTCAACTTTGAATTCAATTGGTTCTGTGTCTTTGAATGTTTGCTTCAAACTCATTGGTCTAATTCAAAAGCCTGTTTTGCTATTCTGGGACAATGGCTGCTCAGCTTTTGACTCAATGTTGCAAAATTGGCTTCTGCAACTTGCTTTCCACAATTTAAAGATTCCAAGCACGAAGACGCATGTTTTTAAAGAGACAATGCTATCTGATTTATTTTGTGTTTCTTAGCAGTTCTTTTCACTGTCTACATTTGTCAAACACCAGATTTTTAACTGTATATATGCAACGTCATAATAGCAGTGTGGAGTTCTTAATTTTTATAATTTGGACAATATTTATACAGAGAGGGACCGAGGGACAGGCAGAGAGAGGCTGAGGCAATGAAATCCAGATCCCAATACCATCAGAACTAAATGGAGACCCTGTCTCTCATTGAAGCCCTCCACACTTCACTAGCAACCTGTGTCTCTCATTCCGCCTCTCACCTACAACCTGCAGCTATTTAACTATCTTTCCCTCTCTCTCTCTCTGTCCCTCTTTCTCGCTGTCCCCCCATCTGTTTCGGCAACATTGCTGTCACGTACGAAGACACAAACTTGTCCTCTACAAACAGCAAGATCCCAGAAGCAAAAACATGCTGAGAGCTACCCCACCCCCCCCCCCCTACATCCGCCCCCCACCCCCACCCCACCTCCTCAGATATGCCCCAAAGCGTTAATTAACAACCACCTTTTCCGTTGTTGTCAAGTTTAGGAACTGTTTAAATCAATAATTTCAGTAGATACGATCCCTTTATGTTGGGTTATGTCACGTTCGCCTCTTGGCCTTCGCTGCCTTCTCCTCGCCCTGCTTGACCTACTCTGAGCAGTGTAGCTCTGGTTCTCCCACTCTCACTTTCCCAGCGCCGCTCACATCTTCCGAAGGCAGTTCAATCGTACAGATCATTTCCGTTCGCTTCCTCCCGTGGTCACATCATGCTCCTTATTAGCTGCATATTTGTCATATTGCTTCTCACAGGGCCACCTTATTCCTATCCCTTACACAGTGGATATCTGTGCTGCTTTCAACTGTTGTTTCAATCAATGTACTGAGCAATTGTTACAAACGGATATTTATGCAGTCGCTTTAACTCTGCTCTGAATTTCGGCTGTGTCACCACATAAATAAAGCTGTTAGTGCAGCAGCTTACCGCAGCATATCATTCTGCAGCATATAGGCGACTGCCTCAAAAATATAATCGTTACCATGGAAAAAGTGTTCTGGCACATCAAGCATATATAAAACATACAATAACCACAGAATCATGAAGTTGCTGGATATCGCGAAGAGTAAAATAATAGACTTCTTTCCACTCTCCATCTCTGGGCCACTGTGTTTCTCTCCCTTATTCTGATCCTTCAGTGACCTGCGAGCTCGGGTGGCCGTTAAAATGTGTCGGAAAATCAGAGCGTTAAGGATCAGAATCGCTGCGAGTGGGGTAAAAGGAGTTAGCACTGTTGAAAACTTGGCGAACACCTGCCACCTAGGGTCAGTGTGGTAGGTTCTCTTAACGGAACAGTACTATGATACATTGTTGACCATTTTACTCGCTTCATATCTAAAGTACCTGGGGACATTTTTTAGACAGAGCAGAACCGTTGTTGTTGCAAGAACGACAGCTGCAGTTTTATTTGTACAATATTTAGCTTTCAGCTTCTGGTAACAAATGGGACAAATCGATCAAATCTGAACAAAGCTGTCAACTGGACAGAACAGTTTATGGCTGCATGGAGAAGGACATTGACAACACTGCACACAGGAGCCAAGGCCAGGAAACGCTGTGGGTAATAATAGAAAGTGAACAGCCTCAGTATGATATCCGTGATAATGAGCAGCGGATCCCATGTGCCATGGCCAGCAGGTGGAGAGTGGTGCAGCTGGAGAGGCCACACTTTCCACGGAGCAGGACCAGAATCGCCATTAAATTAACTGTAGACAGAGAATGGAACAGAACATGGAAATGACACAGCAACTATTATCAAGATATTATTTCATGGCATAGGCACGCCCCTCATAAGACCAGCCCTTTTTTGTGAAAGTCCAGTTGCGCTTGAGAATGTGATCAGCCCTTTTAACTGAGAGTGAGGTGGGTGAGGGGGGAGGGAGGGGGCAGATTTACAGATACGACATCAAACTGAGGAGGTTGAAGTCCCGTAAGTGGATTGCTTGGTTAGTATTGGTTACTTGAGAATTACAGTCTTGCCTGCTAAAAGTGAATGTTAACTGTTCATTTGATGGTAAAGAACATACAAAGAACAAAGAAAATTACAGCACAGGAACAGGCCCTTCAGCCCTCCACGCCTGCACCGACCATGCTGCCCGACTTAACTAAAGCCCCCTACGCTTCCGGGGAAAATATCCCTCTATTCCCATCTCATTCATGTACTTGTCAAGACGCCCCTTAAAAGTCACTACCGTATCCGCTTCCACTACCTCCCCCACCAATGAGTTCCACGCACCCACCACTCACTGTCTAAAAAATCTGCCTCGTACATAGAACATAGAACATTACAGCGCAGTACAGGCCCTTCGGCCCTCGATGTTGCCCCGACCAGTGGTACCAATCTAAAGCCCCTCTAATCTACACTATTCCAATATCATCCATATGTTTATCCAATAACCACTTGAACGCTCTCAAGGTGGACGAGTCTACCACTGCTGCAGGCAGCGCAGTCCACGCCTCTACTACTCTCTGAGTAAAGAACCTACCTCTAACATCTGTCCTATATTTCTCACCCCTCAATTTAAAGCTATGTCCCCTCGTGCTAGCCAACACCATCCGAGGAAAAAGGCTCTCACTATCCACCCTATCTAATCCTCTGATCATCTTGTATGCCTCTATTAATTCACCTCTTAACCTTCTTCTCTCTAACGAAAACAACCTCAAGCCCCTCAGCCGTTCCTCATACGATTTTCCCACCATACCAGGCAACATCCTGGTAAATCTCCTCTGCACCCTTTCCAACACTTCCACATCTTTCCTATAATACGGCGACCAGAACTGTACGCAATACTCCAAATGCGGCTGCACCAGAGTTTTGTACAGTTGCAGCATGACCTCCTGGCTCCGAAACTCAATCCATCTACCAATAAAAGCTAACACAACATACGCCTTCTTAAGAACCCTATCAACCTGGGTACCAACTTTCAGGGATCTATGCACATGGACACCCAGATCCCTCTGTTCATCCACACTACCAAGTATCTTACCATTAGCCCAGTACTCTGTATTCCTGTTACTCCTTCCAAAGTGAATCACCTCACATTTTTCCGCATTAAACTCCATTTGCCACCTCTCAACCCAGCTCTGCAGCTTATCTATGTCCCTCTGTAACCTGCCACTTCCCTCCGCACTGTCTACAACTCCACCGACTTTAGTGTCATCAGCAAATTAACTAATCCATCCTTCCACGCCCTAATCCAAGTCATTAATAAAAATGACAAACAGCAGTGTCCCCAAAAAAGATCCTTGCGGTACACCACGAGTAACTGAACTCCAGGATGAATATTTCCCATCAACCACCACCCTTGGTTTTCTTACAGCTAGCCAATTCCTGATCCAAACCACGAAATCACCCTCAATCCCATGTGTCCGTATTTTCTGCAGAAGCTTACCATGGGGAACCTTATCAAACGCTTTGCTGAAATCCATATACACCACATCAACCGCTTTACCCTCATCCACCTCTTTGGTCACCTTCGCAAAGAACTCAATAAGGTTTATGAGGCACGACCCACCCTCCACAAAACCGTGCTGACAATCCCTAATCACATTATTTCTTTCGAGGTGATTATTAATCCTATCTCTTATAATCCTTTCCAATACTTTGCCCACAACAGAAGTAAGGCTCACCGGTCTATAATTACCAGGGTTGTCCCTACTCCCCTTCTTGAACAAGGGGACAACATTTGCTATCCTCTAGTCTTCTGGCACTGTTCCTGTAGACAATGACGACACAAAGATCAAAGCCAAAGGCTCTGCAATCTCCTCTCTAGCCTCCCAGGGAATCCTTGGATAAATCCCATCCGGCCCAGGGGACTTATCTATTTTTACCCTTTCCAGAATTGCTAACACCACCTCCGTATGAACATCAATCCCATCCAGTCCAACAGCCTGCATCTCAGTACTCCCCTCAACAACACTGTCCCTCTCCAGTGTGAATACCGACGAAAAATATTCATTTAGTGCCTCTCCTATCTCTTCAGACTCCACGCACAACTTTCCACTCCTGTCCTTGACTGGCGCTAATCTTACCCTCGTCATTCTTTTACTCCTGACATACCGATAGAAAGCTTTAGGGTTTTCCTTGATCCTACCCGCCAAAGACTTCTCATGTCCCCTCCTGGCTCTTTTTAACTCTTTCTTTAGGTCCTTCCTGGCTAACTTGTAACTCTCAAGCGCCCTAACTGAGCCTTCACGTCGCATCTTAACATAAGTCTCCTTCTTCCTCTTCACAAGAGATTCAACCTCCTTAGTAAACCACGGTTCCCTCACACGTCTGCTTCCTCCCTGCCTGACAAGTACATATTTATCAAAGACGCGTAGTAGCTGTTCCTTGAACAAGTTCCACATTACAATTCTGCCCATCCCCTGCAGTTTCCTTCCCCAACCTATGCCAGCTAAATCTCGCCTAATCGCATCATAATTCCCTTTCCCCCAGCTATAACTGTTGCCCTTTGGTATATACGTATCCTTTTCCATTGCTAAAGTAAACGTAATTGAATTGTGGTCACTGTCACCAAAGTGCTCACCTACCTCCAAATCTAACACCTGACCTGGTTCATTACCCTGTACCAAATCCAATCTGGCCTCGCCTCTTGTTGGTCTATCTATATACTGCGTCAGGAAGCTTTCCTGCAGACACTGGACAAAAACCGACCGCTCTAAAGTACTCGAACTATAGCTTTTCCAGTCAATATTTGTAAAGTTAAAGTCCCCCAGTACAACTACCCTGTTACTTTCGCTCCTATCAAGAATCATCTTTGCAATCTTTTCCTCTACATCTCTGGAACTTTTCGGAGGTCGATAAAAAACTCCCAACCTCTCCTTTCCTGTTTCTAACCTCAGCCCAAACTACCTCAGTAGACGAGTCGTCATCAAATGTCCTTTCTGCCACCGTAATGCTGTCCTTGACTAACAATGGCACACCTCCCCCACTTTTACCACCTTCCCTGCACTTACTGAAACATCTAAACCCCGGAACCTGCAACAACCATTCCTGTCCCTGCTCTATCCATGTCTCCGAGATGGCCAAAACATCGAAATCCCAGGTACCAACCCATGCTGCAAGCTCACCCACCTTATTCCGGATGCTCCTGGCGTTGAAGTAGACACACTTCAAACCGCCTTCCTGCCTGCCACTACACTCCTGCGACTCTGAAACCTCATCCATGACCTCACTACTCTCAACCTCCTGTACACCGGAGCTACAATTCAAGTACCCACCCCCCCTGCTCAATTAGTTTAAACCCTCCCGAAGAGAATTAGCAAATTTCCCCCCCAAGATATTGGTACCCCTCTGGTTCCAGTGCAGACCATCCTGTTTGTAGAGGTCCCACGGACCCCAGAAAGAGCCCCAATTGTCCAGGTATCTGAATACCTCCCTCCTGCACCATCCCTGTAACCACGTGTTCAACTGCTCTCTCTCCCTATTCCTCTCCTCACTATCACGTGGCATGGGTAACAAACCAGAAATAACAACTTTGTTTGTTCTCGCCCGAAGCTTCCACCCAACTCCCTGAATTTCTGCCTTACATCCCCATCCCTTTTCCTACCTATGTCTTGAGTGCCTATGTGAACCACAACTTGAGGCTGGTTCTCCTCCCCCTTAAGGATATCGAAAACACGATCCGAGACATCGCGGACTCCGGTTCCTGGGAGGCAACACACCAACCGCGAGTCTCTCTCGTTCCTGCAGAATCTCCCAAAGATCCCTTTAACTATGGAGTCCCCAATGACTAATCCTCTACTCCTCCCACCCCTTCCCTTCTGAGCCACAAGGAGAGACTCTGAGCCAGTGACCTGTGCACCATGGCTTACCCCTGCTAAGTCGTCCCCCCCAACAGCATCCAAAAGTGTACTATCCCCAATTTCTACGACATTTTTTGTTTCTCCCCCTACTTGGATGGCTCCCTGTACCTTGGTGCTGTGGTCAGTTTGCTCATCCTCCTTTTCCCTCCCCTTCTGAGCTGCCGGGCCAGACTCTGCGCCAGAGGCACGGCCACTGTTGCTTCCCCCAGGTATGCTGCTCCCCCCAACAGTACTTAAACAGGAGTACTTATTTTTAAGGGGCACAGCCACTGGGGTACTCTCTAGTACCTGACCTTTCCCCTTCCCCTTCCTACCCGTGACCCACTTGTCTGTCTCTCGTGGCCTCGGTGTGACCACCTGCCTGTAACTCCTATCTATCACCTCCTCATTCTCCCTAACCGGACGAAGGTCATTGAGCTGCAGTTCCAGTTCCCCAACGCGGTCCCTTAAAGCTGCAGCTTGATGCACCTGGCGCTAGCTGTCTCCAGGACCTCCCACATCAGGCACTGAGAACAACAAACTGGCCTCACAATCATAATTCCCCCTTTCTTCCAATGACACAGAAAAAAAAAAACTGTCTAAACCTACCCCACCTCTGCCTGTTTACGCCGAAGCCCGATGAGCCAAAGCCCGTCAGCTCTCACTCTACTTCCCACTCACTCCACTGCCCGCTCCCGACACTGCCCGCTCAAAGGTGCGGCCTGCTTTTAAACCCTCCAATTACCTTCCCAGGCTTCTCCTGGGCATACTTCCTGTTTTGTAAAAAAAATGTCTGATTTTTAACACAAATTTAACTGAAAAATAATTAAATCAATCACATGCAGGAACACACTCTCTTACTCTCAGCCTGCTCCTGTGGAACATCTCTTTTAAACCTTGCCCCTCGCACCTTAAACCTATGCACCCTAGTAATTGACTCTTCCACCCTGGGAAAAACCTTCTGACTATCCAGTCTATCATGCCCCTCATAAGCTCATAGACTTCTGTCAGGTCGCCCCTCAACATCCGTCGTTCCAGTGAGAACAATACAAATTTCTCCAACCTCTCCTCATAGCTAATGCCCTCCACACCAGACAAAATCCTGGTCAGTATTGTCTGTACCCTCTCCAAGGCGTTCACGTCCTTCAGGTAGTGTGGCGACCAGAATTGAACACGATATTCCAAGTGTGGCCTAACTAAGGTTCTATAAAGCTGCAAGATGACTTGACAATTTTTAAACTCAATGCCCCGGCTGATGAAGGCAAGCATGCCATATGGCTTCTTGACTACCTTCTCCAGCTGTGTTGCCACTTTCAGTGACCTGCGTACCTGTACACCCAGATCCCTCTACCTATTAATACTCTGAAGGGTTCTGCCATTTACTGTGTATTTCCTATCTGTATTTGACCTTCCAAAATGCGTTACCGCAGATTTATCCAGATTAAACTCCATCTGCCATCTCTCCGCCCAAGTCTCCAACCGATCTATGTCCTGCTGTATCCTCTGATGGTACTCATCACTGTCTGCAAACCAAACAATCCTTGTGTCGTCCGCAAACTTACCATTCAAACCAGTTACATTTTCCTCTAAACTATTTATATACATAATACAAACAGCAAAGGCCCCAGCACTGAGCCCTGAGGAACACCACTTGTCACAGCTCTCCATTCAGAAACGGACCCTTCCACTACTACCCTCTGCCTTCTTTGACCGAGCATTTTCTGTATCCATCTTGCCAGACCACCTCTCATCCCATGCGAATTCAACTTCTGCACCAGACTGCCAAGAGGGACCTTGCCAAAGGCCTTACTGAAGTCATTGTAGACAACATGCATTGCCCTACCCTCATCAATCATCTTCATCACTTCCTCGACAAACTCGATCAAGGTAGTGAGGCACAACCTCCCCTTCCCAAAACCATGTTGCCTCTCACTAATACGTCCACCTAGTTGCTAGTGGGAGTAAATCCTGTCTCGAAGAATCCTCTCCAATAATTTCCCTACCACTGACGTAAGGCTCACCAGCCTGCAATTACCTGGATTATTCTTGCTACACTTCTTACACAAAAAAACGACATTGACTATTCTCCAATCCACTGGGAACTCCCCTGCAGCCAGTGAGGATACAACAAATTCTCCCAGGGCCCCAGCAATTTCCTCCCTTACCTCTCTCAGTATTCTGTGGTATATCCCATCAGACCCTGGGGACTTGTCTTCATTAATATTTCTCAATAACCACAATACCTCCTCCTTTGTGATCTCAACATGACTCAAACTGTCGACACACCCTTTCCCAGACCCATCATCCACCAAGTCCTTCTCTTTGGTGAATACTGACGTAAAGTACTCAATTAAGAAATCATCCATTTCTTCTAGCTCCACGCATAGATTCCCTCCCCTGCCCTTGAGTCGGCTAACTCTCTCCTTGACTACCCTCTTGCTATTTATATGTGCATAAAAAACCTTGGGATTTTCCTTAATCCTGCTGGCAAATGACTTCTCGTGACCCCTTTTAGCCCTCTTTTCTCCTTTCTTAAGTTTCCTTCTACTTTCCTTGTATTTCACACTTGCTTCGTGTATTCCCAACCTCCTAGCTTTGACAAATGCTTTCTTTTTATCTTTGACGAGGCTCACAATATCTCGCGTTCTCCATGATTCCCAAAACTTGCCATAATTATCCTTCATCCTTACAGGAACGTGCTGAATCCCGATCAACTCACACTTGAAAGACTCTCGCATGCCAGATGTTGATTTGCCCTCAAGCATCTACCCCAATCTACATTCTTCACTTCCAGCACAATATTGTTGCAAATAGCCTTCCCCCAGCTTAGCACCTTAACTTGAGGTCTGCACTTATCTTTATAAGAACATAAGAAATACGAGCATGAGTAGGCCAGCTGCCTCCTCGAGCCTGCTCCGCCATTCAATAAGATCATGGCTGATCTTTTGTTGGACTCAGCTCCACTTACCCTCCCGCTCACCATAACCCTTAATTCCTTCACTGTTCAAAAATTTATTTATCCTTGCCTTAAAAACATTCAATGAGGTAGCCTCAACTGCTACACTGGGGAGGGAATTCCACAGATTCACAACCCTTTGTGTGAAGAAGTTCCTCCTCAACTCAGTCCTAAATCTGCTCCCCCTTTTTTTCAGGTTATGCCCCGTTGTTCTAGTTTAACCAGCCAGTGCAAACAACTTCGCTGCTTCTATTTATCTATTGCCTTCAAAATCTTATATGTTTCTATATGATCTCCCCTCATTCTTCTGAATTACAATGAGTATAGCCCCAGTCTAATCAGTCTCTCCTCATAAGCCAACCCTCTCAACTCCGGAATCAACCTCCGGAATCAACCTCCTCTGCACCCCCTCCAGTGCCAGTATATCCTTTCTCAAGTAAGGAGACCAAAACTGTACACAGTACTCCAGGTGTGACCACACCAGCACCTTATACAGCTGAAGCATAACCTCGCTGTTTTTAAACTCCATCCTTCTTGCAATGAAGGACACAATTCCATTTGCCTTCTTAATAACCTGCTGCACCTGCAAACCAACGCCTTGAGTTTCCTGCACAAAGACACCCAGATCCCTCTGCACAGCAGCATGCTGCAATTTTTTACCATTTAATTAACAGTCCATCTTGCTGTTCTTTCGACCAAAATGGATGACCTCACATTTACCAACATTGTACTCCATCTTCAGACCCTCGCCCACTCAATTAGACTATCTATATCCCTTTGCAGACTTTCTGTGTCCTCTGGACAATTTGCCACCCATCTCAGTGTCATCTGCGAATTTTGACACACTGCACGTGGTCCCCAACTTCAGGTTATCGATGTAATTCGTAAACAATTCGGTCCCAACACAGATCCCTGAGGCACACCACTCGTCACTGATCGCCAACGAAAACAAACACCCATTTACCCCCACCCTTTGCCTTCTGTTAGTTAACCAATCCTCTATCCATGCTAATACATTACCCGTAGCACCGTGCACTTTTCTCTTACATAGCAGTCTTTGGTGCGGCACCTTGTCAAATGCCTTCTGGAAATCCAGATACACCACATCCACAGGTTCCTCATTGTCTACTGCAGATGTAATGTTCTCACGGAATTCCACCAAATTATTCAAACATGAACTTCCCTTGATGAACCCATGCTGTGTCTTACCAATAGGACAAATTATATCCAGATATCTCGCTATTTCTTCCTTGATGACAGATTCAAGCATTTTCCCTACTACAGAAATTAAGCTAACCGGCTTATAGTTACCTGCCTTTTGTCTACCTCATTTTTTATCCATCAGTACCTTAATACTCAGTGATTTGTGATCAGAGTTCCTGAACTGCTCCCCTATTCAAAAGTCGACCCTCTGGCCGGCCTCATTCCCGAATGCCACGTCCAGTACGGCCCCATCCTCAGTTGAACAATCTACACACTGTTTCAAGTAGCCCTCTTGAATGCTCCGAGCAAAAATCTGTCGAATCCACGCCCACAACATTAAATGAATCCCAATCAAGTTAAAATCTCCCACTACAACAAAGCTGTTATTTTTACACCTTGCCAAAATCTACCTACACGTCCAGGGGATTGCTGGAAAAGGTTCACCACAATTGTGTGAAGAAATAGCTTCGCATCTAAGTCTCAAATATTTGTGCACTATCATGAGAATCTGACTCTTTGGTCTGGACTACATATTTTTAGACGTCTTTAAATCTCCTTGTCTGCCCGGATACACATATTTAATCCCTTACGCTACGTGGGGTTGTGTTGATAAATTCTGGGTAGTATTTTTGTCGGTGAAAGCTTGATTGCCCGCTTGGTCTCCTTCTGCCCTTTAGGGATTGTATGATTATACGTATTCTCTAATGACCTCCTCATTTCTTCATGCAAATAAAAATCTCGGCCCATACATTCTACAATTGGATTCCTGATTTGTTTTAATCACAGATTCACTTTTTTGTTCCTCATTTGTGGCCTGCATGTTTCTACTTTCCAAAATTTTCCACAACGCAATTGCAATAGAATTCTCTGTACGAGACTACACATATCTCGCCTACAAATCTGAAAATAGGTCTTCATTCCACACATTTCCTCCTTTGTTTACAAAAAACAAATGCATTATTTGCAAAACTTCATGAAATGTTATTATAAATTATCCAATTGTTTATTAAGCGCAATTAATTTTAGAAGGCTTACCCAAACAGGCCTACTCATTTATTCGCTTATACAATCAATGTTAATTGTAGGATTGTTTTTAATAATATAAAATTACGGTCAGGATCTTAATATGCAATTTGATGGCATGTCAATATTTCGATCATTTCTAATTGCTGATCAGTACCTCTTTTTCTTGTAGAGTGCCTGACCTTAAGCAATTCAGCCGTTGGTTTGCACTGAACCAATAGTTGAAGTGAACATTTATAATACTTTGAACCAAACTTATATTCTGGACAGACCTGTGAATATTGTGCTGAAAGTAATTCGGTCATTCGCCAAAATAGAGGAAAGCATAAAACATATGGTATTGTAATATTATCCTTCTTCATATGTTCCATAAGTAATGAATATCACATTTTCTCTATAGCAACAAGTAATGCCAATCAACTGTGGTAAAAGCTTCCAAAATTATAGTCCATTATTACATCAATGGGGACCATAGAATTTTTCCTATTTTTTTTTGTGCAACAGCCTATTTAAACAAATTCCTCTGGTGTGCACCGTAGCCCAGCACATATATTCCTCTCAATTTCCCATTCAAATTTAGTTTTCAAATAATTGGTGTTTTCTGCTTCAATCATCGCTGACAGGCAAAAATTTGCAGGCAATTTTAAACAAGTTTGTCGTGATAACTGACCCCGTCTTTCTCCACAATATCCCATGGACAAAACAAAGAACAAAGAACAGTACAGCACAGGAAACAGGCCCTTCGGCCCTCCAAGCCTGTGCCGCTCCTTGGTCCAACTCGACCAATCGTTTGTATCCCTCCATTCCCAGGCTGCTCATGTGACTATCCAGGTAAGTCTTAAACGACGTCAGCGTGCCTGCCTCCACCACCCTACTTGGCAGCGCATTCCAGGCCCCCACCACCCTCTGTGTAAAAAACGTCCCTCTGATGCCTGAGTTATACTTCGCCCCTCTCAGCTTGAGCCCGTGACCCCTCGTGATCGTCACCTCCGACCTGGGAAAAAGCTTCCCACTGTTCACCCTATCTATACCCTTCATAATCTTGTATACCTCTATTAGATCTCCCCTCATTCTCCGTCTTTCCAAGGAGAACAACCCCAGTCTACCCAATCTCTCCTCATAGCTAAGACCCTCCATACCAGGCAACATCCTGGTAAACCTTCTCTGCACTCTCTCCAATGCCTCCACGTCCTTCTGGTAGTGCGGCGACCAGAACTGGACGCAGTACTCCAAATGTGGCCTAACCAGCGTTCTATACAGCTGCATCATCAGACTCCAGCTTTTATACTCTATACCCCGTCCTATAAAGGCAAGCATACCATATGCCTTCTTCACCACCTTCTCCACCTGCATTGCCACCTTCAAGGATTTGTGGACTTGCACACCTAGGTCCCTCTGTGTTTCTATACTCCTGATGACTCTGCCATTTATTGTATAACTCCTCCCTACATTATTTCTTCCAAAATGCATCACTTCGCATTCATCCGGATTAAATTCCATCTGCTCCGCTTGTTTTCCTATTTTTCTGAACTTGCGGCCAAATACAAATCAATAAGACAATTGCAATAAATCTCCTCCACACACATCAAGGACGCTTATATCCTTTCCAAAGTTTGGTGATTCCTTCAGGATAGAATGCGCCAAAACTGGCTGACGATAGCTTCACAAGGTACACCCTCTTTCTTGCATTAATTACTCTGTCTGGGAAGCTGAATACGCTGGATAATTTGCTACTTCTTCTTCCAATATGCCCCACTATTTTCAAGCATCAATGCACATTAAACTCCGGGTGACTCTGCCACTACATGCCTTGTAGCAAACATTTTAAATTAATTCGTGGTACATGGGCGTCGCTGGCTCGCCAGCATTTATTACCCAACCCCAGTTGCCCTTTTGAACGTGGTGGTGTGCCGCCTTCTTGAATCGCTGCAGTCCATGTTCTGCGGGTTGGCCCACATGTTAGGAAGGGACTTCCAGGATTTTGACCAAATGACTGTGAAGGAACGGCGATATATTTCCAAGTCAGGGTGGTGATTGGTTCATTGAATAGCATTTGCGTGGCGCGAATGTTACTTGCTAATTGTCAGCCCATGCCTGGATATTGTCTACATCTTGTGGCATTTGAACATGGACTGCTTCAGTATCTGAGGAGTTCCGAATGGTGCTGAACATGGTGCAATCATCGGCGAACATGCCCAAATCTGACCTCATGACGGAGGGAAGGTCATTGATGAAGCAGCTGAAGGTTGTTGGGCCTAGGACACTGCCCTGAGGGACTCCTGCAGAAGTGTCCTGGAGCTGAGATGACTGACCCTCCACAGCCGCAACCATCATCCTATGTACCTTGTGTGACTCCAACCAGCGGAGAATTTGCCCCCTGATACCCATTGATTCCAGTTTCGCTCAGGCTCCTTGATGCCACACTCGGTTAAATGTGGCTTTGATGTCAAGGGCTGCAACTCTCAACTCACCTCGAATTAAATCAATTCTTGCTTTCTGCAGACGTATTCCAAAATATTGCAGTTTATCTGTACTAAATTCAACACCGGAACTGCTTAGCAATTCAGGGAGCTCACTTCTCAATCGCTGCCATTCTCCAAATTATTGTTCTTGCCACATGTGCATGACACATGTGGCATGACATGATGTGATAGCTGGACAAAACAATTTATTGGCATACGTGGATCGACCAGAACCACTGAAGGGGTAGCATTCTGTGAAAATTGAATTGGGAAATCAACTCAACGAAAAGTAGTCTAACATTGGTTATTACAGATGTTCTAAGGTTTGATTAACCTTTGCAGCACAACTAAAAGAGATAGAATTTTCAATGCTGCAACTGCTGTTGAACTTTGAACTGATGTCGTGAATTCTAATCAACAGCTGATCACACTATTATATACCAACTCAAGTGACCATCAGGATAATCGGCTACACGGTGCTAAATTTGGCTGAGACAGATCTGCCACAGGCAATTTGCTGATGTACACTTCGGGCTTTTAGTCACAATACCGTTTTTTAAGCGAAAAGAGAAGAAATAAATTCCAGCATCTGTACTTTTCACTTCACTTCCACCAATTTATCTGACGCTCAATGTTGACGTCCTGTTTCCGAAATTCACATTCTCTCTCCTTTTCCTCTTCTTCTGCTAAGGCAATCATTTTTTTATCTTCTTCCCTGATCTGTATTTCAAGCAGCCTCATTTCTTTCTCTTGTTGCAATTCAAACGGATTTACTTTGTTTTCCTGTTCAAGTTGGTCAATTTTTAATTGAATTCAAATCATTTCCAAAGATTCTGGCTGCTTTTTCTGGCAATTTTAAATGCCGCGCTGTGGCCACAATTATCTCCCCTTTCCTTACACTGTCAGTTAATGGCAATTGCAACAGTTTTGCCAATTCCAAAAGCTTTGTTTTAATCACATTTTGTAAAGCACACTGCGTGACTACCTCCGCACCCAGGAATTCTCAGCCTCTGAAAGAGCCAGTCTTCCACAAGGCACTCCCTAATTAAACCTGAATACAGCACCTGAAAATAAAACACAAGTATGCTCACAAAACACTGTCCTTGTGTCTGTAGGCGGGGATTTTCCTCTATAGGCTATGTATTGCTACTTAATCTAATACAGAGACTCATAGAATGCTGTGTACTGATTTTTTATACGTGACTTTATTTAACCAGCGATCGAATGGACGAATGGTTTAAGAGATCTAGAGCTCAAGGTACAGAATGCAGGCAGCACAATGTCACTCTGAAGAACAGTGCCCCCGTGAAGGCAATTATGCATTTACCAAATCATGTTGCCCACGTTTCTGGTGGACACAATCCAATAAATATTAAGACAAATCTGTCAATAATCGTTCTGCCATTAACTCCAACCAGTAACAATGCACTTCATGACCGAATGGGATTTCATTTGTTCTTAATTACGGACAATACCCTCCCCCTTTTGCCTCGCAACATGAGACGCTGGACATGAAACAGGGGGATAATTCCCACCGAATTGAGCCCACGTGACTCTCGTCTGATCCTTTGAAATCCCTCATGCCTGCCTTCCACCTGCGTTATCAATTTGGAGCTGTATAACTCTATTTATAAATTGGCATTGTCAGCTATCTTGTTCCTGACCACTGCTGATAACATAACTCCTCATCAGTGGAACTATTATTTCTTAATACATCTCCCACCAGGGCCTGCTGAATTTTATCATTGACGGAAGCTTCACAAAATGTCACTGGAAGCAAACCACACCCATGTTATAATTTTAAAATAATTGTTTTAAATTTGAAATATTTGTTAATCATATGGAGCTGTCTTCGATAGCAAAAACCCTTGCTTGCGTTCTCATAGTTCAACATCATTCACTCTTAAGTCAATATTGCATTACTGCTCCTAAACCTATGATTATGTATTTTTATTAGCCTAATAGCAAGCCTCACTTTGTGAAACTACTCCCTTAACTCCTAACTTGAAAATTCTAATATGTAAGGTCCGTATGTGTTTGCCAAATATAAGTATTAACCTGTGTTTCCAGAAGAAGATATTGAATGATCTTGGATGCTGGTTGCGTTTGAGCCAATATCTGCATGTACACTACTAGAACTAAATGGAAACACATGCATTCACTGTAACAATTGCCATCATACTCCCTTTACACAAGTTTCCACCGTTGGTCAATTTTAAACGAACAAATCTCAGTTCTATCTCGCACTAGAATCAGGTCTTCTTGTTATCAATGTTGGGTGCGCTTCCGTTGTCCTGACTCTCGGACGCGTTCCTGGGTTCGATTTGTGAAACATAAATCTGATGCCTCGCAGAAATACGTCATTTTTTAATCAAAATAATCATTTTAATTTCTTGCCCTCTCATGCGCCCTGATCATTTTGCGTTATTAACCGACTTAATCAAATTGCAAATCTACAAATTCAAATAAGTTCAGCGAAGTTCTCAAGCTGCTACGAGAGCCATTATTATCCCCTGTTTAGTAGGATTACATATCCACCCGGGTGATATACTGATAGTTACCACTTTGGGATTACTCATTGTGATATGGTTTTAACTGACTCCAGTGCCACCACCGTGGCCTGGGTTTCTAATCAATAAGGGCGCATGTTTATCCTGCTGTGATTACATTATGAGAGCCTCCCCACTTGACTCCCAACCCTTTCCTGTCTGCCATTAGTTTCACCATTTCCTTATCCCCTGGTGTAGATAACCTAGGGGCGTGCTCGTCTGCTAGTTTCAGCCGGTCTCAGTGCTAAGGTAGCCGCTTGTCTTTTAAGAGAATGTAAGCGAACAATTAAACCTCTCATGA
This sequence comes from Mustelus asterias, assembly GCF_964213995.1. NCBI lineage: Eukaryota > Metazoa > Chordata > Chondrichthyes > Carcharhiniformes > Triakidae > Mustelus > Mustelus asterias. The sequence continues at coordinate 205,402 of NW_027590363.1, read as the reverse complement.
ACTGAAACACTGTACCTCGGCTGATTTCAAGTTCACCTCCGCCCGTTTGAAAGAGTCGCTCTCTGTCATAACAATATTATAGGTAATGCCTGCAACCAATGGTTCCCTTCTACACTGTTCTTCAATGTCCTGTTCATCTGTTCTACCATTCCTGAATTCTGGGGGTGGCACTGTCTCTGAAACCTTTGCTTTCTTCCCAATATTTTACAGGCTTCCCTTAAAGCTTTCTCTGTGAAGTGGTTTCCCTGACCTGAATCTAACTGAAACAGCATGCCCCACCTGGTTATTACCTCATTTACTAATATCAAAGCCACTGTTTGGACAGGAACTCTGCATGGGAAGCTTTTTACCCACGAGTAAACTGATCAATGATGACCAGGTAATAGGTCTTCCCTTGGACTCTGGGTAAGGACCCCGTAATATCCATCTGTACATTTCCCATGTTATTCTAGGCCGTGATTGATTACCCATCTTGACCCTGAATTGATGACCTGATTCCACTTGGCCGCACTGCAGACACAATTGACAATCTTGCCATACCTCCCCATCATTGTACAGGTGGTCGGTACCCGTGTGTGCAAATCAATGTTATGCCTGCAACAATGTCTAACACATTACTTCTGGGGCTATCATTCTGTCTTCCCTTCTCCAGAACCCATCCTGTCCCCTCTGTCTTCCCTGTTTTGCCATTCTTGTTTCTCTTTCTTTGACACCTGTTCCTGTATCTGTTTCACATCAATGTCGGTGATTCCCCTGGCTTGTGTTGCTGCCTGACTTGCTGATTGAATTCCTTCCAAATTCTGTTCTCACAGGTTGTTTAGCTGCCTGATCTGCTCTGTTTCTTTCTTGGGCCTTGGTGGAAATCCTCACGTGGGTGTGCACTTTTATTACTGTGGTTTAAAAGGGACTGTGCGCTACATGAAGTAAATTATTGATTAGATTGGTTAAAGCTAATAATTCTGCTACTTATGCTGAATTACTCCCTAGGATTTGTTCTCCTGCAATCACTGTTCTTTCATCATTCCACACTGCCCATGTTGTGTGGTGTTCAGCATTGACATACTTTCTTGTTCAATCTACATACAGATCAATCGTTCCCTCTCTCACTTCCACGATACTTTCATACTCCATTCCTCGCACTGTTATCCCTCCTGCAGGATATTCCCTTACATCCGTGCTGATATCTACATGTTTATCGTCTTGGCCAAATATTTGCCTCCCACTTTGAATGTCTTCCATGAGGAATTCCTTTTAACTTCCCTGCTTCTAAAGGTTGCACAATTATCTTTCTCGTTTGCATCCCATTCTTTGCACCACTGGCTCTTCCACCTTTAATCAAATCTGGTAAGGGTTTTACAAGTGCTGCATAATCTTTCACACAATTCCTACAATAGTTAAAAGGCGCCAATATTTATCTTAGCACTTCCCGCTCAGAGGTCTTTGCCCACAAAATATAACCTTCTTGCGGTCCTCTGGAATTCTTTTTTTTTACCAACTTCCACATCTTTGAAACAGAAATCAAACCTTTCAATTTGATGCCGGGCAGTAACTTATTTTGGTTGCTCGTTCATTTTCAGAAATAACATCATTTGTTAAGAATGATTCCAAACTCAGAAAACAGTTTTGTGAGCTTCCAACTGTCCATTAGTGTCCATCTTATCTCTTTCTAAAAGCTTGCTCCTTCATCCACAGCTATCACCTAAACTGAGTTTTACTTCTTAGAATCCCTTTAAAAGTCTCTTTTGTTAACCTGTTCACTTCTCACATCTCATCTGTACATTGCTCACCTGTTCCTTTCCTTTAAGTTTAATTCCACTGGGTCGTTTCCATCATCTCTTTCTTATTAACAATCTGTTAATCATTAAACTCACATTCCCATTCTATCTTATGTAACCCTTCGCTAAATGCCGAAATGCTCTCCCCCGCCTCCCCCGATAGATTTGATATAAGCTAATAATTTTACTATAGTAAAAAGCTACTACAATATCTGAAAGCACAAATATCCATTCTGTCTGGGACATAATGCGTTCACTCTCTTCTTGTTTCAGTGGTACATTTTCACAAATGGGCGTGGACGTCATCACTAATTCAAACAGTGATCCCTTTCATTACTTTGTTAAGATTAATCCAAAACTAGATTTATTACAATCTAGTTTAAATACCCCAATTCTCAACCAAACCTGCTGAAGTCTCTCTTACCTTCTTACCACATTTCAGATGCAACGTTTTGCCACTTTTAAACTAATGCAGACACAAAGAGCCCAAATCTGTGTGGAATTTTTATCCTCCTTTTTAAATAATGAATTTTGCCATTCATCACTCCACAAAATTGAGGAATACAAGATTTTGTCTGATTGTCGAGTGTTGTATCATACGACATTTCTCACTGGGATTTTCTCTGCATTAGATCGAAATTTCACCAGTCACTCACCCTCTATTCTTTATGGTTGTACCACAGCTTGGTACGGTTCCTGCCCAATTCTCAGACTTCAAGAAACTACAAATCAAATCAAAAATATTTGCATCATAATTGTCTGTTTTACTACAAGAGGCCACAGGAGGGCGCTCTGACCGTTCCAACCTGCACTCTTTTGTCACAGGCAGAACGGATGACAAAAGCTGTCCAAATTCTGTTCTCTCTGTCTCTCTCTACCTCCCTCTCTCTCTCTCTCTCTGTTTTAACTCCTTGAACCACGCTCTAAATCCACCAAAGTCCACGAAAGACATTCTGGTTAAGTGCATTGGCCCACAATTAATTGGCACTCGGTGTAACTGAACAGGCGCCGGAGTGTGGCGGCTAGCGGATATGCACAGTAACGTCATGGCAGTGTTAATGTAAGCCTGTTAAAAACTTTACTTTTACTCACTTTACTTTGCTGTACCTTGGACTCTCGTTGCCCCGACCCCTCCTCTGAGCACTCGCACTCTCTTTCTAGCACTCTATTTTTAACTTCGGAGCACCCCTCAGCGCTAACCTCTCCATTGAGCCACTGACCTCAATCTGCTGCCGTTGCGGCTGTGTCACTTTTCTCGGACACTTTCCTCGGGTGCGGCCTGTTTCTGTTTTCTGGCTCTGCTGTTGAAGCGATCCAGGGTCTTTCTCATTCCTGTTCCTTTGTACTAAGCGCCTCCAACTCCTCAAGGCTTCTCTGACTGCGCGTCTCTCTGGGTCCGCTGTTCAGGGCAGATGGTGTGTGTGCGTCCACACTACCCCTCTTTCAGTGTGGATTCGCTTAACAGTCACACTATGCTCCAAAACCCCTCGCAGTGATTCAGATGAGTCAACTTATGGTTCTGGCTGCCTCACAGGGGCTCTTGTAATTAATTGGGGTGGTCAATGTGAAAGCATACTCACGCCACTTCGGAGTCTTGTCCTGCTACCTGAAGCCACCGACGTCACCCTGCTCAGCAGCGCCAAATTGTCGACGAGTGTTTTCCTCCCGAGGCTATGAATTGCTAATCTTAAGCGAATACAGAGACTCATGAAATGCAGTGTACTGACTTAAAGATGTGACTTTACTGAATCAAACAATCGAGTGGGAGAATGATAGGAGGAAGCCGAGCACTCAATTTATAGAATGCGGGCAGCCACATGTCACTCTGAAGAAAATTGCCTCCGTGAAAGCAGTTATACATTTACAAAATCATATTGACTACCTTTATTGTGGGCATTATGCAATAAACATGAATGCAAATCAGTCAACAAACACCCTGTCGTTAACTCCAGACAATAACAATACACATCTTGACGTCATGGGATTTCATTTAATATAAACCACGGATGTACCTTTCTCCTGTTCCCTCGCAACACAGAACGCTGGGCAGTGAGAATGATTCCCACCGAATTTTAACCCAAGTGACACTCGTCCGACCCTGGAAAATGAAACATTGGCTTAATTAGCTCCCTTAAATCAATTGGTGAAAGTAGAAATGTCAGCACTAAAGAGATGTTCCTGTTGTGTGGTATCAGAGCCTCAGTTCTAATGGAGCACCTCAAGTTTCGAAGGTCATTATGGAGGGAGTGACGCGTTGTATGAGGGTCAGTACTGAAATAGCGACTGAAACATGATGCAATAATTAATTGGCCATGTCTTTAAAAAAACTGAGTCTTTTTCTCCCCGGTGACATGACTCTAAAATGACATTTGTTTCTATCACTGTTAATGCCAGGAGTCGCACAATCACACACACGTTAATGGAAAACTATTGGGGGTGTCAACTAGGAATATCTGGATATAGATATTTTTTAATGTACGAATAGTGTTTGGTGTTGAGCCACCTCAAAATTTGCTGCCAAATGGACTAATCACACAATTATGTATCGGATAGTTCGTGTGTCATGGTCAATACTAAGTGTCACCAGATTGTCGCAGGATGATAATTAATGGGCAGATGCTATCAAGTTCCATTATGTGGTGACCATATGTTGCCATTACTGAGTGGAAATAAGCTTTAAAATCAGATTAGGACCTTTCAGTTTAATGTCAGAAGTCACATGATCACAGATAAACAGGCAGTACGTTGTTGGCTATGTCGGTTTGGAATGGTAGGATACATGTCGATTTTTTTTGTTAAATTCGGGTACTAAATGTTCAGGTTGTAAATTGGTTTAATGATGTAATTTTCTACACTGCTCAAGAGACACTGAACACTGGAACAGGCCTTCGGGCCTGTATTCGCTGCACTTGTTCTCATATTACAAACAGCTCTCTTTTCCCTTGCACACGGTAGCATGATATTGAGTGAGAAGAAAGCTTCCAATAATTACTTTACATGCTAACCACACGTCCGTCATTCTGAATCACATTTTGTGTCTCAGTGTGTTAATGATGAGGCAGAGCCGGAGCACAAAAGCGAAGGAAAGACAGCAAATCCTGATTCCGCATCATACAGACACCTGGGACTTCCTGTCCCAATTGCCCGAATATCTGTGCATTGAAAATCGACCCGGTCATCCAAATCAAGACGCAAGGAATGAAGTGGCACGCCCAACAGACATCGTTCTGCATTTGAAGGACAGCCCAAGATGGGGCAATTTACTATCCAACTGCAGTGCTAAACACTCATTCACATCGTCTAACTGAATTTGATAATGAGGGAGGTTGATGAAGATAACTGGAGAACAGGGTTTCCATACTAAGTAATAGCATGGAATTACAACACGGCACTGTGCTAGCAAACTAGGTTTTTTGATTTCAAATGTCACCATGGTTCGAGTCATAGTCAGAGAGGTTTGCAACATGGAAACAAATCCTTCGGCTTAACTGATCCATGCCACCCCTTTTTTAACCACGAAGTTCGTCTCAATTGCCCGCGTTTGGCCCATTTCCCTCTCTAGCCAGCCATGTAACTGCCTGAGCGATTTTTAAAAGATAAAATTGTACCCGCCTCTACTATTACAACTGACAGCTGGTTCCAGACAGTCACCACCTTCCATGTGAAAAAGTTGCCCCTCTGGACCCTTTTGTATCTCTCCCCTTAAACCTATGCCCTTTAGTTTTAGGCTAAGATATTGACTATCCAGCTGATCTATGCCCCTCATTATTTTATAGACCGCTAAAAGATATTGACTATCCAGCTGATCTATGCCCCTCATTATTTTATAGACCTCTATAAGATCACCCCTAAGCCTCCTGTGCTCCAGAGAAATAAGTCCCAGTCTATTCAGACTCTCCTCATAGCTCAAACCACCATTTCCCGGTAGCATCCAAATTCTGCACTCTTTCTGGCTTAATAATATGCTCTCTATAACAGGGTGACCAGAATTGTACACAATGTTCAACAGCAGTACCAATGTCTTGCACAACTTCAGCAACTCATGTATTCAATGTTCTGACCAATGAAGCCAAGCATGCCGATTGACTTTTTCACCACTCTGTCCGCGTGTGACTCCACTTTCAAGGAGCTATGAACATGTACCCCTAGATCTTTTCGTTCTGTAACTCTCCCCAACGCCCTATCATTAACTGAGTAAGTCCTGCCCTGGTTCGAATTACCAAAATGCATCACCTCGCATTCATCTAAATTAATCACTATCTGCAATTCGTCAGCCCACTGGCCCAATATATTAAGAAGTTTCAGAATCCACATTTACAAAAATGATTTGATAAAAAAGAAAACCTGTGTCAATGACATTTGAACATATATTTCTAATGAAGGAGGGATTCATGAAGTATTTTGAAAAAATGAACTGTTCATTAAAATTAAACTCGCCAGGCCTCCTTGAAGATCACATTCCAAACCCGTGAACTCCAGCACATTGATGAAGGAGGGCTGCAGACTCAGGCTAACACAATTAACGGAATATTCCTGTGCAGGCCACAGACAATCCTGCCTTCGAATTGACTTGTCATTTCATTCACTGCCGCTGGGACAGATTCTGGAAATTCCTTCCCTCACAACAAGGATGGGAACTAAACATTGAGGGGCATTCAGTGGTTCGGGAGGACAGACAGGAAAAGGTGGTGGAGTTATATTTTTGATCAAAGATGATTTTGATGCGTTAATAAGGAAAGGTATTAGATTCGATTATGTGGAACCTACGTGGGTCGGGTTATGAAACAACAGTGACAAAAGGCATTCCTGGGGTTGCTATAAAGACCACCAAACTGTGGTTGCAATGTTGAAAAAAAAAACATTAGGCAGGAAATCAGAGATGCTAAAGGAACATATGTGATCATGGGATACTTTACTCTGCATATAGATTGGGAATTGAAATTTCGAAACCTAAGTTGATGACATAAACACCGTCTTAGACAAAGTTAATCAGGATCATGTTTAAATGTGGGCCTATGTTGTCAAGGTAACAATAAACCAATGCAACAGAAAACTGGAGAGGCACAATGGACTGCTCTGCCTGATATGCTCCCTAAATTTCTGTGAACTCTGTACGACTCACTCTTGTTTGCATGTCTTGTTGAACGTGTGGCCTTTACAACCTCCATCTGATTCTCAGTGATGAAGAGTCCAATATGCTCGGTCGCTGAGAAGAATAATAACCTCACACTTTACAAAGCTGGCATTGTAAGTGCTAGTAAACACACTACATGCAAATTTGTTAGCCGCAGGCGGTGCTCATATTAGGCTGGTGCAATTGGCAATGAATCTTAAGCTGGAACAAAGGAAAGCACTTCCTTGTGTGTAAGCATTAGGTCACAGAGCAGACAATTTATGACGATAAGGACTTGAGAAACGGGGTAGACATTAGCATTCCGTAGAAATGTACTCAGAAAATAGAGGCAGGAACAGGCCATTCGGTCATTTGATCTTACTCCTGCATTTGTTATTGCCATGGCTGATTATGGAACCATAGAATCTCGACGGAGGTCATTTGGACCTGGAATCTGCTCTGACTCTCTGAAAAAAATACTTACCCAGTTACTTTCCCTACCCCACTCCGGTAATGCACACATGTGCCGATGCTGATCCCTCCAACCTACATACTGTGAGACACCAAGTGGCAATTTAGCATGGCCGATTCTTCAACCCCGCATATCTTTTGACTCTGGGAGGAAACAACAGCACCCAGAGGAATCCCATGCAGAAATGAGTAGAAAGTGCAAACTACGCACAGAGAGTCACCCAAAGCCTGAATTGAACAGGCTCCCTGGCGCTGTGAGGCGGCAGTGCGAACCAATATGTCACCTATCATGAAATTAAATAATCTGATCCCATCTCTCTTGATATTTTTAGCTCCAAAACCTATTTCTAATTTCTTACTGAAATCACATAACATTTTGTTCAAAACTATCTTCGGTGGTGGTGAATTCCACCCTTCATGATGGGCACTTAGACGCATATTTTGATAACAAAAAAGCACATTGCAAAGAACATGATATTTCCTCTTTTTTAGCATATCTCAGCTCCTTCCAATGGAAGTTACTAATTTGCATACATGATGCCACACAATGCCTGAACAATGAATGATAATGTTTGAGCCAACCAGCTCTGCAAATGGTCACAAATACATCACTTGTCACTGAATCTTTTGATCTGATTTGGTTTGATTTGATTTATTATTATTGCATGTCCGTATACTGTGGAAATTATTGTTCCTTGTGCTAGACAGACAAAACATACCGTTCATAGAGATGGAAACGAGAGACTGCAGAATATAGTGTTCCAATCATCACTAGGGTGTAGAGAAAGATCAAGGTAATGCGAGGTAGGCCCATTGAAAACTCTGGTGGCAGTAGGGAAAAAGCTGTTATTGAGTCGGTTGGTACATAACCTCAGACTTTTGTATCTGATTTCCGACGGAAGAAGTCGGAAAACAGAATGTTCGGAGTGTGTGGGGTCCTTAATTATGCTGGCTGCTTTGCCGAGGCAGCGGGAACTGTAGACATAGTCAATGGATGGGAGGCTGGTTTGTATGATGGATTGGGCTACATTCATGATCTTTTGTAGTTTCTTGCAGTACTGGGCAGACAGTATCCTTACCAAGCTGTGATACAACCAGGAAGAATGCTTTCTATGGTGCATCTATAAAAGTTGTTGAGAGTCGAAGTTGACATGCCAAATTCCCTTAGTCTTCTGAGAAAGTAGAGGCATTGATGGGCTTTCTTAACTATGGTGTCGGCATGGGGTATCAGGACTAATTGTTGTACCGTACAGCTGCATGTACTGCACAGACTGTATCTGAGACCACGGACTGCTGACGTGAACTGTGCCTCACAAACGAATCTTAATTTGGAGAACCTGGTAAGCAGGCAGGGAAGAATGGATGTTGATTAGAATCATAGATGTTTGTCGCTTGCTGAATATTGGCCTGCCGAAATGTATACATCTTACCTTGTCTGCAGACAAATTCGCTGGATAAGAGGTCATTAATGAGGTGCTAATGCAGTAGGGCTCAAGTACTCTGAAATGAAGATTACCAAGACCTGGAGGTTTATCCACTTTGAAACCCATCAAGTTCCCCAAACTTTTTTTATGCTGAAGTTATGCAGTGCAAACATGAACTTAAAGATAACTAAATGGTAATAGATAGTGTAAAAGTGGATTTTGTATGATACATAAGAACATAACATGTTGGGGCGGCACGGTAGCACAGAGGTTAGCACTGCTGCTTCACAGCTCCAGGGACCTGGGTTCGATTCCCGGCTTGGGTCACTGTCTGTGTGGAGTTTGCACATTCTCCTCGTGTCTGCGTGGGTTTCCTCTGGGTGCTCCGGTTTCCTCCCACTGTCCAAAGATGTGTGGGTTAGGTTTATTGGCCAAGCTAAAATTGCCCTTAGTGTCCTGGGATGCGCAGGATAGAGGGATTTGGGGGTAAATATGTGGGTGTAGGGCCTGGGTGGGATTGTGGTCGGTGCAGACTTGATGGGCCGAATGGCCTCTTTCTGCACTGTAGGGTTTACAAGATTCTAAGATTTCTTCTAAGACATCGGATCAGGAGTAGGCCAACTGGCCTCTCGAGCCTGGGGAAGTTGCCAGAGGCTGTTATCAAGGATTTCATAACTCGGCATTTGGAACGTAGTGGTATAATCAGACAAAGACAGCATGGATTTAAATGTTTGAATAATATGTGTGGGTTTTTTTTTTAGTATGTAACTAGTCGAGTTGACCAAGGAGAATCAGTGGATGTGGTTTATTGGACTTTCTGAAGTTTTTCGACAAGGCCTCGCATAACAAATACGATGTAAAGTTAAAGCACATGGGATTGAAGGTAATTCCTTCAGATGGATAGAAAGCTGCTTACCAGATAGGAAGCAAAAAGTTGACATAATTGGGTCTTCCTTTGATTGGCAGTCAGCGACTAGTTGGGATTGGCAAGGATTTGTGCTAGGACCCCAACTGTACTCCTTATATGTTAATGATTTGGCAGCGGTAACTGAATGTATTATTTCTAAATCTGCATATGATAAAAAGTTAGGTGGGAGGGTGGGCTGTGAGGAGGATGCAGAGATGCCTCAGCATGACTTGGACAGGCTGAGTGTGTGGGCATCTGCATGGCAGATGCAGTATACTGTGGATGAATTTGAGGTTATCCACTTTGGTAGCAATAATAGGAAGAGAGACTATTACTTGAATGGTGCAAATTGTGAGAGATGGAGAATCAACGAAACCTTGGATTCCTCATGCAACAGCCCCTGAAAGTAAACGCTCAGGTACGGCAAGCAATAAAGAAGGCAAATGGCATGTAGGCCTTCATTGGGAGAGGATTTGAGAATAGGAATAGGGTTATTTGGCTGCTTCTGTAGAGGGCATTGGTGAGGCCTCACCTGGAGTATTGTGTGCAATTGTGGGGTCCTGTTATAAGGAAGGGCGTCCTTGCTAGGGAGGGAGTAGACTGAAGGTTGACCAGGATGATTCCTGGGATGACAACGAGAGACTAAATAGGTTAGGATTTTATCCACTGGAGTTTAGAAGAGTGAGAGGGGATCTCATAGGAATTTAGAAACTTCTAACAGGGTTATACGCGTTAGATTGAGAAAGAATGTTCCCAATTGTAGGGGAGTCCAGAACTAGTGGTCACAGTTTGAGGAAAAAAGGTAAACCTTTTAGAATTGAGGGGAGCAGAAATTTCTTCACCCAGAGGATGGCGAAGTTGTGGAATTCACTATCTCCGAATATGGTTGAGGCCAAAACGTTGTCTGATTACATGATGAAAATAATTATAGCTCTTGGGACTGAAGGGATCAAGGGATATGGGAGGACGGCGGATCAGGATATTGAATTCGACTATCAGCCAGGATCAAGATGAATGGTGGAGCAGGCTCGGAGGGTCGAATGGCCTAATCCTGCTTCGAGGTTCTATGTTTCTATATTTTGTGGTACTTTCCCTAATGTGTAATTAAAATAATATTTGGATTCAGCTTCCAATTCATCTGTTTAATATTAAATTATCCATAAATGATTTGAGATTATCAGCGATGAGCCAGCACGAACAGAAATTAATTCGGAATTTAATTCCAACTGGTGGTTAAGATACTTTTGCATATTGGAGCAGTGATGCAACATGATTCCTCTCACCATTTTCACACAATGTTCGTCTACACATTTAGAAACTCGATCATACCTTTCACAGACCTTCGATTGTCCCTTACCATCTGCACTTAATTTTCTCATGGGGTGTGAGAACGTCTCACTCTGACTATCATGTGTCCTTTGAATCTTTGCTCAGTGTTCGCCTGGGGACAGATATGCACCTTGATATCAACAATTGACGACTGAGTGCCACTCAATATCGGTATTCATTGTTCAGCTTGGAAATGTGGTTCTCGTAATAACTCCCACTAGTCAGCATGTGATCCCCGACCTTTTGAAATTCACTGTTCTCTTGGGGACCAGAATAGCCCCTGGTATCACTCACTGAGTGTTGACTATTCTTCAAAATCTCGAGTCAGTGTTCAGGTGGAAATGCTGGTGGACCATGGCATCTCTCACTGACCATTGAGTGCAGCTGCATACAGTGTTTCTGGGAACTATGACACCACTTGAAAACGGGCACGAATATTTTGCAGCGTTTCAATAGTGGTGAGGTTAGTGTGATATTTTTAGTTGTTTCTTCTAAAAAATGCCAAGTATTAATCTAGAGTATGGCGAACTGCTGTTCTATGGTGTGTTAGGAGGTGGGGCTGAACTGAGACATTAATGGAAATCTGGTTCACAGAAGGTGTAATGATTCCTGATTGAACTTGTGACATTTCCACACGGGAAGGAAATAATTGAACCAAGTTTTTTCGTGCTTGGCGTTAAAAAAAACACACACACACAATGAACAGTGTCTGTAACTTCGTAACAGCATTAAATATCTTTCTTTTTGGTCCTTCGGAACAACTATGTTCCTAGATCCATGTAAAGCATACAAAATCCTGAACATTGCATAGGCAGAGATTGTGAAGAGACTGAATGTTCCAGTGAATTGTCAGAAAATGATGATGGTGATGTTGACAGTGATGCTGAATTGCACTGATTAAGAAGGGGTCGCTGTTTAGTCACGAGTCAAAGAGCAAATTCAGGAACTGCGCCGAGACAATGTCGTTCAGAGATTTCAATGTGGGCAGATGGAAATATAATCTCATGAATTATCCTTTGAATTTTGCATATGGAGATTTAATAGAAGTGATTCGATTCCGAGACCAATTCAGAGTCAACCATGATGCTATGAAACTGGATTCATAAAGGACAGACCAGGTTAAAAAGCAGATCGGCCTTCTGAAAAGTGTCAAGCAAATGTCTTCCAAGACAGTTCATAGAATCATAGAATGATAGAAACCCTGCAGTGCAGAAGAAGGTCATTCCGCCCATCGAGTCTGCACCGACCACAATCCCACCCAGACCCTTCCCCCATATCCCTACATATTTACCCGCTAATCCCTCAAACCTACACAGCTCAGGACTCTGAGGGGCAATTTTTAGCATGACCAATCAACCTAACCCGCACATCTTTGGACTGTGGGAGGAAACCGGAGCACCCGGAGTAAACCCACGCAGACACGAGGAGAATGTGAAAACTCCACAGTTATCAGTATTGTCATGATTATTGTTATTTTCAGCTCAGTGGCATAGTCCAGATTGTTTCTAATTGATTTTAAATTATTGCATCTGTCATGGTGGGAGTTGAAATTATGACACCAGAGCAGTTGTCCGAGTTGCTAGGTAACCTCTCCGGCCATTTTCTCACTCTGCTTTCGTCTCCCAAGATTTGGCAAGTAACATTCGCGCCAAACGAGCATCAGTGCCTGACCATCTGCAATATAAAATAATCCACCCCTCCTGGCACGCAATTGAATGACAATTGGTGAAACTCTCACTATTAACATTCCAGAAACCATCAGGAAAAAGAGAAAGCATTCTTCTGGAGTGGCTCCGTACTCACAGAATTCCAGTCCCTCCACCATTGCTGCAAAGTGTGAAAAGTTCATATCCTCGACAAATGCTGTGCAGCACCTCATCGAACCATTGTCAATAGTACATTTTGTAACCACGAATCTATATTGTAAAAGGACAAGTACCGGGAATGCATGTAAGAGAAACAACAGCAAGAACCCATTCGAGGCTCACACCAACCTGCCTCTGAAGCTTATTGACGTTGTTTCAGTGTCGCTGGGTCAACAGCAAGGAAATCCCAGCATTGTGAGAGCACATACTGTTCCGAAGCAGAGGTGGAGGCCCCCAATAATAACTAATGCCGAACCACTCAACGAGGAGTACCTCATTTCATAATCTGTAAAAGCAGGTGCAAGTGGTACGATCTGAGCTTCAGTGGTTAAATCAAAATCACTACCTGACGCTCTCTCTAAAGTCAACAAGTAACATTTTATTTATCTAATCAACAGTGAACCAGTTAATTAAACTGTTAACAAACCAAATAATGAAACGGTTCTAATGGAATGTTCTTTAGATCAATACAATTCCCACTTATTCACAAGTAAATACAATTGCAGTCACTCTCTGAATTACAACCAGGTTTGGCGACTTCTGGAATATTCTGGGCTTTCTCTCTTGATTCTTCTGTCTGGTACTTGCATCTTCTTTTGTAGCTTCACTATCGGGATGGAGCTTTTGTTACGACATGGATGAGGCTGTTACGCTGGCGGATGGCAGTTGCACTCTCTGCTTATTGTCCCACTGCCTTCTTCTTTTATACCTGTGATGACATAACAATGTCTCCTACAATACGATTGGTTTCAGGTTGCTAAACTATCCAATTTAAATCTAATAGGTGGCTGTCATCCAAGTGTCTGATTTAAACTGATTGGCTGAATTCAAGAAAACTCAAAAACCTGTTTGTCGTCCTGGCAACTCTGCTGCCTTTCCTGCCAGTACAAATGTTTCATTTTGGGCCCCTTACTTGTATTTAGTTAACTTTCTAAGCACAGAAAGAAAATAACCTTTCAAAGGGACAATGCATTACTTTCGCCTCATAGCATAACCAACTTTTAAAATTAATTTTAGACAACACACTCTAAAATTCTCTCCTCAACTTTGAAACACCTTCCCACTTAAGAAAACAATGAACCATCATCATGAAAACATGACTTCATTTACTTTTCACTTTTCTACTCCCGATAAAGCATCCACGATAACATTTTCACGACCCACAACCTGTACCATCTGTATAATAAATGCTTGTAACATGAGACTCCAATGAAATAATCTTGTCCTTTAATCTTTCCAGAAAGGTCAAATGATTGTGATCGGTATACACAATCGTCTCCGATACCTTGTTTGTAACGTTTAAGTGTTGTAAGGCCATTCCAAAACTCAATAACCCTTTTTCAGTTGTTTAATATTTTGTCTGTTGTTATTGAGCTCTTTTACATATAACCGATTGACCCTTCAATTCCACAGTCATCCTTCTGTAACAACTCAGCTCCAGCACATACATCGCTGACGTGGATGGCGACATTGAAGGGTTTTAACATGTTTGGCGTGGCTAAAACGGGTGCAGTGGCAAAATGGTAGATTTTTTTCAAGGGGTGTACACTGAATAATTAAAGGCAATAAGGATCCGTGATGGGGCCCCAGCTATTTATAATTTTAAAATTTATGTATAACATAGATTGAGCAATGTACCCACGTTTGATTTTGGTGGACATTTCTGATGGAATGTTTGCTGCCGGGAGGACAAAAAGGGAGTGGGGCAAGTTTGAGTAAGTTCCCAACAGGTTTCCAGATCGATTAGAAGGACTTGGGAATTCATTTTAATTTTCAGAATACAAAAAAATAATGTGTTTCAAACACTGGGAATGTTTAAACATGCTTGGGTGTTCTTGAGAAAAAATACAACATGTTTTCGGAAGAGATTGCAATTCGAAAGGAAATGGAAAAGTTACATTTATTTGAAATGAATTAGAAGAAACAGTTCAGATGCTTTGCTGGAGTTGTACATCACTTTGATTTTGCTGAGAACACATCTGCAATACTGTTTGCAGTTTTGGTCCCCTCATTTAGGAAATAATATCTGTCCAGTTTAGAGTTCACCTCGAAGTTTCATGGTGTTGGATCTTGGGATGAGGAGGTTGTTTTCATGAGAGGATAGAAAGCTGGGACATGTAATCTCTGAGCTTTTGAAAATTAGAGGTGATCTCAGCAAGTTCTAAAAATATTCTGGATGCGCTCATTAATGCAGTTCATTCACTTTTCTTTCTTCCGCTTCATGGAATTTTGTACCTCATGCCACATGGCTGCTGACAAAGGAAAGCTGGTGCACCATCCAATTCAGTTCATCCCTGCCTTTCGCAACTCCAAGAAGCGGCAGGGTGGCACAGTGGTTAGCACTGTTGCCTCAGGGTGCCAGGCACCTAGGTTCAATTCTCGGCTTGGGTCACTGTCTGTGCAGAGTCTCTATCATCTCCCCGTGTCTGTGTGGGGTTTCTGCGGGTGCGCCTGTTTCCTCCAACATTCTGAAAGACGCGCTGATTTGTTGCATTGGCCGTGCTCAATTTTCCCTCATTGTACCCGAACAGATGACGGGGTGTGACGACTAAGGGGTTTTCACAGTAACTTCATTGTAGTGTTAATGTAAGCCTACTATTGACAGTAAGAGATAAACTATAACTTTTAATCAAAGTTTCATCTGCTGAGGCCTTGCCAACACTACAACTTATTTACTTGTTCTCCATTGCCCACGGTGTCAGCTCTGCAGTCTTTGGTGAATGAACAGGTCAGACAGTTCTCTTTTGATGTTGGAAACATCAAGTTCTCAAGGCACAAATGGTGCCCTGTTGATGTCCGGTGCACGTGTGTTCATACTCCAGTTTCAAAGCGACAGTTCATAATTTCTCTTCAAACAAATGGAAATCAAGATGATAAGTTACTTGCCGAAAGAAGAAAGGCTTTGAGCTTGTTAGCAAATTTCTTACGACACGCAACACTTCTGTGCATTCAGCCATCGGATCTCGAATAAAAACAAAGTGTGTTTTTGTATTTCTGCTCATTCTTAATTTTACTATAAATTTAACTGATGCCATTTAGTTTCGGGACTTTAATGTTAATGTTTAATGTTTGTCGGCCCCCACTCATATTATCATGCAGACATCTCATTATCAACTGACAATCGACATGTCCCACTCTGACCCAAATTCACAGATAATAAATGTTTCAAAGTATTGACAATTATCTGCGGGTGACAAAAAATAACTGATCCAAGAGCCAACCGTGATTCAGTCAGTGCTGGCCCAGCCAAAATTTGGTATTACATATTCAGATCATCTTTCTTTGATTCTGGCACTGTCTTGTGGACTGGAGGGAAAATCGCTGGATAATACCAACTGTATATTTGTCCAGATTCTGGACTCATTTATTGTCTACGACAGCACCATCCAAGAAAATCTCACATACAAAATTCCTCCTTTTGATTTTTCCCATTGGACTCTTCATGTACCATCTCACTATTTAATTTGAATCAAACCATTGGGCGAACATTTGTCCAATCTTCCACGCGAGAACGGAAAATGCTTTTCGAGGATAAATGCAACAAGGATCTTGGGGACATATTTTTCTTAAGCACCTTTCATGCATTTCGTAAGTGGTCGAGACCAAGTTTACCAAACCATTGCAACATGGCCGAGCGCTTTGTGATCACAATCTTGTCGTCTCCACTGTTTTTCCAAAACTGGCAGGGAAAAAATATGGCGAAGAAAATGTTGGATTTCGAAAGTAAAATAACTTTGGATCGACAAACAGAACTATTCCTTGCACGTGATGACTGAGACCAGCAGCATCCGAGCAACAGTCACAAGCAGGTCAATCGTAGAACAGGATAATGGAAGGGCTGATCTCAAAGGTATCTCAATTTTCCGCAGAGTGTCTGCTGCAACTTTCTAATTTTAAGTCCAGTGAGTGGACAGGTTTATGCTCACGTGCTGATAAACGTGAATTTGTGGGATGCAGTTCATGACAGCGGTTGATGACATGAAATGAATGTTTCATCCACTCCCAACATCACGAGTGATCCCATTGGATAGAACCAGAACTGGACAAACCAGTACTCTGGTTACAAGAGCACGCGAGAAGCAAACACCACGCATCACATACAGTGCCGTTAACGGGTCCACTTTATTGCAACACCGAAACAGTGCACAGACAAATTAGGAACAGGTCGAGGCCATTCTGCAGCCAGCGAACACAGTGCCATGACACAAGGTCATGGCTGATCAGGCCCTGACCAGAATCTGAACCTACCCTTGTGTAGATAGCCGTATACCATTTCTTGACAAGAATCTGTTCACAGCTGCCTAAAAAATATTTAAATATTCTGCTTATAAAACTTACTTAGGTAAAGAGTTTCATACAGTCACGACTCGAAGTGAAAAAAAAATCATCCTCCGCGTTATCAATTGTCAACATCGTGTTTTAAAGCAGTTCCCCTCCTTATGAATTATCCCAAAAGACTAAACATCATTAGAAAGATGCAGCTTAATCCGACATAGTCAGCACGGATTTGTGAAGGGCAGGTCTTGCCTCACAAATTTGATAGAATTTTTTGAGGAGGTAACGAAGTGTGTAGATGAAGGTAGTGCAGTTGATGTCATATACATGGATTTTAGTAAGGCGTTTGATAAAGTCCCCCACAGTCGGCTTATGAAGAAAGTAAGGATGTGTGGGATAGAGGGATGTTTGGCCGATTGGATAGCTAACTGGCTATCTAACAGAAGACAGAGGGTGGTGGTGGATGGAAAATTTTCGGACTGGAAACCGGTTACCAGTGGAGTGCCACAGGGATCAGTGCTTGGTCTTCTGCTATTTGTATTTTTTATTAATGACTTGGAGGAGGGGGCTGAAGGGTGGATCAGTAAATTTGCTGATGACACCAAGATTGGTGGAGTAGTGGATGAGGTGGAGGGCTGTTGTAGGATGCAAAGAGATATAGATAGGATGTAGAGCTGGGCTGAAAAATGGCAAATGGAGTTTAACCCTGACAAATGCGAGGTGATTCATTTTGGTAGGACAAATTTAAATGTGGATTACAGGGTCAAAGGTAGGGTTCTGAAGAATGTGGAGGGACAGAGAGATCTTGGGGTTCATATCTATAGATCCCTGAAGTTTGCCACTCAAGTGGATAGAGCCGTGAAGAAGGCCTCTAGTGTGTTGGCGTTCATTAACAGGGGGTTTGAGTTTAAGAGCCGTGGAGTTATGCTGCAACTGTACAGGACCTTGGTGAGACCACATTTGGAATATTGTGCGCAGTTCTGGTCACCTCACTACATGAAGGATGTGGAGACACTGGAAAGGGTGCAAAGGAGATTTACCAGGATGCTGCCTGGTTTGGAGGGTAGGCCTTATGAGGAAAGGTTGAGGGAACTTGGGCTTTTCTCTTTGGAGCGGAGGAGGTTGAGAGGAGACTTGATAGAGGTTTATAAGATGATGAGGGGGATAGATAGAGTGAACGTTCAAAGACTATTTCCTCGGGTGAATGGAGCGGTAACTAGGGGGCATAAATATAGGGTTCATGGTGGGAGATATAGGAAGGATGTCCGAGGTAGGTTTTTTACTCAGAGAGTGGTTGGGGTGTGGAATGGACTGCCTGCAGGGAGAGTGGAGTCGGAAACTTTAGGAATATTTAAGAAGCTATTGGATAGGCACATGGAGTACCTTGGGATGATAGGGAGGAAATAGCTTGATCTGGGTTTCAGACAAAGCTCGGCACAACATCGTGGGCCGAAGGGCCTGTTCTGTGCTGTACTGTTCTATGTTCTATGTAAACATCCACACTGTTAAGATTGCTCAGAATCTGAAACGTTAAAATGAAGCTGCCTCGGAATCGTCTAAACTCCTTCGGACGCACATGTATCCTCTCCAGCCCTTCTCAAGAGAGAGTTCAAGCATTTCAGGGATTCGGCCAGTAAATGTTCTCTGAAATGCTTCCAACGCATGTACAACTTAAATTGGTGATGAGAACTGTACAGGGTACTTCAGATGTGGTCTCCCTCGTGCACTGCACAGCCTTCCAACGTTTGCATTCAATTCACATTGCAATAAATAGTGCTATTCTATTAATTTTATTGGTACTCGCTGGATCTAAATCTTATTCATTTGTGATGCATGCAGTCTGACACTCAGATCCCTCGACATATCACAGTTCTGAAATCATTCATCATGCAGATACTACAGCTTTTAATTTTTCCCTGCCAAATTGTCAGTTTGACATTTTGCACATTGTACACGATTGAATAAATCGCTGATGTTCAATTAAATGATAGATATTATTAATTTTTGTTTGGATATGGAGGGTTAACTGAACTTGTTTGTTCAATGACTGTAATTAATGTGATTCTCGGTGGATCCTTAATTATCTCAACTGTGCTCCTTCGTCTTGTCTTAAAAAAAGGGAGAACTTTCGCTCCGTGTCACCTACTGTCAGCGGCAGCATCATCTCCAGCACCAATTGGCACCAGTACTTCCATAGAAGCAGAGAGGACAGATCTGAATCTAAGAGCAACATATTGAAATGCTGCAGGAATGGATCAGAATCCAGGAACGCTAGATTGGAATGTTACAGCAATGAACAGGAGTTTTTCCTTTCTGCTGCATCATATCTCTGAAATATATGACCGCATGTCATTAGCCGACCGGATCAGTAGTATCCTTGAACTTATCGCAACGCTGTACTACCCAATGCTCGCTGCTTTTGGTGTGACTGGTAAGGTTCTCTGTTAGAAAAGCATTTTGTCAACCACATGGGTGTTTTACTGATCCTACTTTCTTCATGATCTTGTTAGATATTTGCGATCCAATCCATTTTACTCAGTTCCCTTACAAAATTCTAACCCTGACTGAGGCCGACATTTCTCAGCCTCCGTGAATCCCCTCGACCTTGAGCAGATTTTCAAATCTTTATTTTAGCCAAGACCACTCTTGCTTCCAGCCCCCTCCGTAATATTGTCTATCTGCATCCGTTATCAGCCCATCTGCTGTATAGACCCTCATTCACACGGTTGTAAGTTAGAACATTGACGATATCAATGTTATCTGCTCCAATCTGCTAATATCAAACGCTCATATTCCACCACGATTATTAAAATTCGCTGCTTGAATTCGAGATCACAACACACCCCGTTTGTGCATCGTATCTATGCTCACCAACCTGCGTCAGGCACTGACATGGGAACACCTGAAGTTTAGAAATTTCAATGCTGCATTTGAACACTGAATCGCGGAGCCCTCCGGTAGTCACAAAATCACGGAACTGCGGAATTCTTACATTGCAGCAGCAGGCAATTCGGCTTACTTTGTTTGCAACGGGTCTCCAAATGAACATTATTAATTTGCCAAATTAACCCAGCCCCCCCCCCCCACACCACCTTGAAATAATAACTAATGCCCTCGTTAATAATTTGCTTGAACATTCCTTCACTGCATTTTCATGCGGCGCAGCGCAGATCCCAACAACTCGTTGTGAGAAAAACTATATATTTTTCTCAAAACAAAGTTATTTTAAAACCTTCTTATATCTTGACCTCTTGATGGTGCCAGTGGTTTTGCCATATCGACCATGTCCAGACTTTGAACATGCCTGTCAAGTATCCCTTTTGCTTCTTCTAACCAAGAATAACAATGGCAACCTCCCAAATCACTCCATGGAAGTTTTTCCTCTGTTGCATCATTCCTTTGAACCGCTCTTGTGGTCTCACCAACGGGTTCATATTCTTCGTACTTTGTGACGTGCGTACTGTACACATTAGTGCAGCTGACGTCCAACTCGTATCTTGAGTATATTGGGCATAGCCATATTGCTCTTGCATTCTATCAACCAAGCAAAGTGAGCGCAGAATCCTTCTCGCTCCACCTCTCCTGCAACTTTAAATTTTCTAAATTTGCCTATGTCAAGCCTGGCAGAACATAATAACTGCACCTTAATTGATATTGTATGTCGATATTCTTCCCTTCGAACAGCACCAATTCACTCTTCTATGCTTCAACTATCAGCCGCCAACTTTCTGTGCAATCCATCAAATTGTCAATGCCGTTTTGAAGTACTGCAATGTCTTCCTCATAGTTTACAACCCTTTGTAGTACAGTTTGAACGGCAAGCCTTTGAATTGTTACCTGCATGCAAATGTTTACATGAGCAATGTGTCAGTAAAAGCAAGGTTTCCAATACCGACCCTGGGCAGCTCCACAAAAAAATATTGCTTCACCCCAAAATATATCCTTCGACTATTACTCTCATGTCCCTAACAGTCAGCGAATTCTGTCTCCTGGTTGCTACTGTTCCTTTTAATACAGTCTTTTGTGTGACATTTTATCTGATGTATTTTGAAAGTCTCTGCCCAACAACATCATTGTCATCTACGAATTCTGTTAATTCTTCAAAACGTCCAGCAACATAGTTAACGTAATTTCCTCTTCAAATACACAGGATGCCCCTCCTTAATCAATTATGGCGAGAAACTGAATCCTAGATAATTACTTGTTGAAGCTTCGTTACATGTGACGTTAAACTAACTGACATATAATTGGATAAACGCAAAATATTGCAGATGCTAGAATCTGAAACAAGAACAGAAAAAATGCCGCAAAATCTTAGCAGGTCTGACAGCATCTGTGGAGAGCGAATACAGCCAACTTTTCGAGTCAAGATGAACATTCGTCAGGCAGTTCTTTACCAAACGGTACCTTGATTTTGAAATTCATACATTCTGATCATTTAATGCACACTTTCAACACCTTCACAGCCTTCTGCCTGCTCATTCACATGCCCTTTGTCCAATCCCAACCCTCCCTACCCTCATGTTATAAATCTCTGCTGACTCGCGTTTCTCTCAGCTCTGACGAAGGGTCATCTCAACTCCAGTCATTGGCTCTACTCTACATCTCTCCACAGATGCTGTCAGATCTGCTGAGATTGTCCCAGCATTTTATGACATGCAATTGGTGTACTATTACTTTCAATCGGTTTTGAACAATCATACAAAGTATTAATTCTTCATGCCTCTACCAACTCACCTGAGTTCAGAGTGGACAGGTTTCTTCCCCTATCCCTTCACTCCTGAACTCAGGGAGCACTCATAATGTAATTGTTTCATTCTTGTATTTGTTTATCCCACAAAGCCTTTTCAATGCATATATCTGTTGTTTTCTTCCCCATATGCCTGCCAATATCTAACGTAATTTATCCTCCAATTATGCTCGTATGCATCTTAATCTGATGTCAAACAGCCGTTCCCACAGTCTTGACAGAGGTTTCTGAAAATTGGTTTGTGCAGTTACAAACACAATGCTGTCCTGAAAGTCATAGACCTTGTTTATCTCACTGCTGCTCAGTCAAGGTCCCGGTGTACCCGACATAACAGCACTCTTGAGTGTCTCTGCGCCAATGGACAGCAGTGTATCAAGATGGCAGCACATCTCCACCTTCTCAAGGACCCCATTTTCAATACGTGTTGTTCTGTCAAGAGGCACTCACATCCAATGTTACAATATGTAAAATAGTACCCTCCATTGTCCATTTGAATACCGAGGTTCGTTGCCATCAATGCAGCAGCTTCAGCCTTTTTGGCAGCAAGAATGGAGATCAGAACCGCTTTGTGAGTTTTCACTGCAGAATTCAAATGGTTTCTTCCTGAATAACAGTGGAGGTTCTTCACGAAACAGCAGTCACAGTCTTTTGGTTCGCTGTTAGCTGTAGCCTACAGTTAGCAATCAGGGTATGCACTGCACACCATTTCTGTAGAATCCATGTTCAGTTGCATTGGCAATAAACACGCACGAAGTCCGGATAATACGCAAAACATACCTATGTAAACGTGTGTGCCGATAATTCCGTTGGTGGCTGTAAGTGTGAGGTGCAGTGACAAGGACGTTTCATCAAGAACTGTAAGGGAAATTGTACTGGATATTGTATGAGTTTAGTATGGAATTCAGATTTATAGGTCTTAGTGAAATAATAAAGCAGATTTCGATCAGTAGTGAAAATGGATATGTAACCTAAAGTAAATTCGTGTGATCTAATGTGATCAAGTACAGATGACATGCTCAAGGCAGAGGAAACAGGGAAGTAAATGGCAGTCACTGATTAGCAAAAGCAGACAATAGTCACTTAAGAAAACAATGAATACTGCTCAGTGGTCTAACTTAATGTTGGACCATAAAAGTCAGCAAAGAGGATGTCTTTTCTAACACATTCGGCCTAAGTCAGCAAAACTACGATTATTGTGCAAGCAGACAGTTGAGGTAAGGGCAGAGATATAACCACCATGGTTTAAGAAACAAAGAAATGTAACAGGGAGCGACAAATCGCGAATAAAACGGATAAAGGGTCAACTAAAAACAATGGTGGCCAAAGAAACAAGGTCAGGCTGTAAAGTAAGATAAGAAACAAGGTCAGGATGTAAAAGTGAGATAAGAATCCTGAGATATGAAGCTGAAATGTATTTAAAGACTGAAAGCCTGAGGGCTCTTTGGATTGTTCCGGACATCCCGGCTTTATTCTGCTTGTGCTGCGAAATAAAGTCTATTTCTTGAAAGATCACTGCTCAGACTCTCTGTTTTAAACCGATGTGAACGAATTGTCGTCCTGGGGAACCACGACAAAATCCCCAGTTCTCGTTGTTTCTCCATTTGGAAATATCATGTCTTAAAAGGGAACGGACAGATTGTCAGTGGAATACAAAATAAGGGATGATTGCTGAGGCTTTTTGATGACTCTTGACAGACCACATTTGGAGTACTCTGAGCAAATTTGGGCCCGTATCCAAGGAAGGATGTGTTGGCTCTGGACAGCCCCAGAGGAGGTTTACGAGAGTTATTCCAGGAATGGAAAATTTATGGCAAGAGGAAAGTTTGAAGATTCAAGGTCTCGACTCGATGGAGTTTAGACGGATGAGGGGGGATCCCATTTTAATTTATATAATATTGAAATGCCTGGGTACATTGGACGTGGGGAAGGTGCCCCAGGAACAGGTGAGACTCAGACACAAGGGCGCACCCTCAGATTAAAGGGACGGCCCTTTAGAAACGTGATTAGAAGGATTTTGATCAGCCACAGGGTCGTGAATTTATAGAAGTCATTTCCACAGAAGGCTGAGGCGCCCAGGTCACTGAGTATATTTAAGACAGGGATAAATAGATTGTTGGTTGGTGAGGGGATCAAATGTTACTGAGAAAAGGCATCAGAAACTTTTCGGCTATGATTGAATGTCGGGGCAGACTCCTTGGGCCTGATGCCACAGTTCTCCTTTTATGTCTCATTGTCTTATGGTCAGTGAATTTGTAGTGTGGTATTTGGGTGTTTTGCCATCCACACTTGGACGGCTGCAGGTATTTGGAGGCATCGAAAGTTGAGTGCATGACGGGTACGACAGGAAGGTATGTGAAAGTGTGGAGGTGACGAAAGTGAATGGTAGGCACCGGGTCCAGCAGGTACTGCTGATGAGCGAGTGAAGACATCGTAGAACATTAAGCAGAAGGTACACACAATTAGTGAGTATCAAATTTCCATTTCCCTCGCACTGAAGGAATGGTTGGGCAACAATCAGATATAGAATGTTATGTCAAGGGATGTGGGCTGCAAAGTGGGAAGGTCGCTGTAGGCTGCATTCTTGAAGTGTTGCATTCCACGGGGAGTCCCTGCACCCAAATCAAATCAAAACAAATCAAATCGAATCAAATGAAAATCTTGCATTTAATTGAGAAGTTCCAGTTTTGATGCACAATCACAAAATTATTGCCTCGAGGATGTTTTGGATTTTATTTTATTTTATTTGACTCATTATTGTCACATGTATAGGCATAGAGTGAAAAGTATTGTTTCGGGCATTCTATACAAAAAAAGCATAACGATCAAAGAGAAGGAAAGGAGAGAGAGCAGAAGGTCGTGCTACAGACATAGCTAAGGTATAGAGAAAGATGAACTGAGTGCGAGGATGGTCCATTCAAAAGACTGATGGCAGCAGGGAAGAAACTGTTCTTGACTCGGCTGGTACGTGACCATAGACTGTGTCTTTTTCGCGACGGAATAAGACGGAAGAGAGGATGTCCGGGGTGCGTGGGGTCCATTATTATGCTGGCGGCTTTTCCGATGCAGGGGGAAGAGTAGACAGACTCAATGGATGGGAGGCTGATTTGCGTGATGGATTGGGCTACATTGACGACCTTTTATGGTGTCTTGCGGTCTTAGAC
Source organism: Mustelus asterias (assembly GCF_964213995.1). Classification (NCBI taxonomy): domain Eukaryota; kingdom Metazoa; phylum Chordata; class Chondrichthyes; order Carcharhiniformes; family Triakidae; genus Mustelus; species Mustelus asterias. The sequence continues at coordinate 180,332 of NW_027590363.1, read as the reverse complement.
AAAACGCGAGCCGTATCAAGCTGTGATACAACCAGAAAGGATGCTTTCTATGGTGCAGCTGTAAACGTGGTGAGAGTCGTAGATGACATGCCAAATTCCCTTCGTCTTCTGAGAAAGTAGAGGCGTTGGTGGATTTTCTCAACTATAATTTCGGTGTGGGGTGGTGGGGGGAGGGGGGGGCGGGAGGAAGCGGGGGGCAGATTCTTGGTGATCTGTAAACCTGAAAACTTTAAGCTCTCGACCATTCCTAGTTTGTCCAAATTGATGTTAAGTTGGAGGGGAATTTGGCCGCCCAGTCCTAGGTGTATAAGGAGTCTAGTAGGGGGCTGAGGACGCAGCCTTGTGGGGCACCGGAGTTGAGCATGATCTGGAGAAGGGGATGTTGTCTATCCTTACTTAATGTCGTCTGTGAGTTAGGAAGTTCAGGATCCAATCCCAGAGGGAGGGGCCGAGCTCCAAGCCACAGCCACGGATTTTGGATGTTAGTTTCGGAGAAATAATGGAGCTGAAGGCTGAGCTGTAATCAATAAGTAAGAGTCTGACATAGGGTCTTCATTATCTCGGTATTCCAGTGTTGGGTGCAGGGCCACGGAAATGGCGTCTGCTGTCGACCTGTTGCCGCAGTAGGCGAACTGTAGTAGAACCAGGCAATCCAGGAGGCTGGAATTCGTGCCATGACAAACCATTCGAAGCACTTCACAATGCTGAATGTCAGGGCCATCGCACAATACTTGTTAAGGCACGCTGCTTGACTTTTCTTTGGTACCGGGGTGATGGTCGCCTTCTTGAAGCTACGTGGGACCTCAGATTGTTGTAAAGAGAGGTTGAGGATGCCTGAGAATACCCCCACCAGCTGATCCCACAGGATCTGAGAGCTCGCCTGGGTAACCCATCCGGGCCAGTCGTGTTCCGTGGGTTTACCTTCGATAAAGACGCTCTGACATCTGCAATGGTGACCTCAGATACAGGTTCCAAGGTGGAGGGCAGGGCGCGTTCTCTCTGATTTATTTGCGAAGTTGGTAAATAACGTGGACCACTCGGTGTGTTTGTTACTGTTTGTTTCTGTTCTGAAATCAGATAGATGTGGAGGAACAGTGGCAGGAGGCGCATCTTTCTGTAATACCACTCAACACAATAATAAAACAAAAAATGTATTTTGTGAACAGTGATGCAACAGTACTGTGACCAGTATAAATAAATTGCAAACTCGGAAGAAAGGATGACGAAGTTTAATCAGCACGGGGGAGGGGCGATGGGGTTTGTGAGATTTATCGGTTTTTGAGCCTGGTTCGGATGAGTATCGAAACTTAGGTCAAAGAAAGTCCAGCATCATCGTTTTCGTCTTTTAATAATAATAATATAATCCTACTTATTGATTAGATTTCAATGTACAAGTGACTTCCAATGTGTTTGCACAGATACAGATAAATCCAAGACGTCACTCAATAGAGTGTTAGTTGAAATTGCATTATTAGATCAAAGAGTTTAATTTGCAATACACCTGATATTAAGTCTGATGTTTCTTCCTCTCCCTTGTAGCTAACCTATTGACGATCTTAATATTAAATCGTGGAAATTCTGGTCTCAGCAAGTGTGTCAATTGCTACCTGTTGGCCATGGCAACGGCGGATACACTTGTCATTATCTTCGATGTGATATTGAAGCAGATTCCACTTGTTTACCTGCTACAGTTCTTTGATTTGCTCCGAGCTCTCCCAGTCTGTAATATCCACACCGCATGTATTCATATAACCACGGACTGTTCTGTCTGGTTCACAGTAATATTCACATTTGATCGATTTGTGGCTATATGTTGTGGAAAACTGAAAACTAAATATTGCACTGTGAAAACGGCAACCGTGACATTGGGAACAGTGACCGGGTTGAGCTGTTTAAAAAACATTTTCTGGTGTTTTATTTTAACAGGTTTCTATTCTTTTACGAGCAGACTATGGTTCTGTGGCCTGAAGCATGGTCTTATTACTTCTCTGCTCTGGGGATCAATCGAGTTCCTCCATTACATTCTAACACCCTGCACCCCATTTGTTTTGATTATATTGCTCAACGTTTTCACCGTGAGGCACATTTTAATCAGCAGTCGAGCCCGCAGGAGACTCCAGGCTCACAGCAATGAGAAGACTCACAAAGACCCCGAGATGCAGAATCGCAAGAAATCAATTATTTTACTGTTTGCTATCTCAGCCAATTTTGTTCTTTTATGGGCGGTGTTGGTTTTTGTTTCCATACAGACTCGGATGAGATATCTTGGAATCAGTTATAATAATGCACCATATTTTCTGGTGAAATTGGGATCAGTGCTGCAACTTCTTAGTTGCTGCACCAATACTGGCATTTATGCAATAACCCAGTCAAGGTTCAGGCAACAAATGACAGATGTACTGAAATATCCCTTTTCTAGACTTGCAGAGCTCATTAAATGATTCGAGAAAATTGAGTAACAGGGATTTGCCATTGTTAGGGAACTAAATGTATTTTTAAAACATTTGAAAGTAGGTATAGCTCCAAGTATTTTTCATTCAATGTCCCTGCGCCTGAAATGTGTAAACGTGTAGTTTGATTCATGGTAGATAAATATGTTCGTATGCATGAGGGTTCTTTGCAATTCCAAAGGAGTCTATATTGCACTTAGAGAGAGGTATGGCTTGAAAAGCAAAGACTCAAGCAATGGTTGCTGAGCAACTATGGACTTGTGGCGTCGAGAACCGTTTAAGCTTTAGTGTAGCTAATTTGATTGCATACATGGAAGAGATAACAGCTCTCTCGGTTCTACTGAAAGGAGTTGATGTTAGAACGCTAAACGTGGTATATTTCAGCCTTGCTAAACGAAAATGCATGCAATGGAAGAATGGTTAAAAATAATAATGTCGAAAACCTAAAATTCAGGTCGTCAAAAAAATAAATAATTCAAGACAAATATCCGAGAAGTCTTGAGTTAAAACAACAGAGCAAACGAGCAACCAGAACAGCTACGTGTTCAGTAAAGTCACAGGGTGTTGGTACAATATCGGGTCGTGAGAAGCCAGAAAGACATCTGCAGTAGTCTTAAAGTAGCGAGAAGTTACTACAAAATTGGTGGTATTATTTCAAACAGGAGTGGAATTCGGTGGTTGGAAGTGGAATTTGTTCAGGGAAAGGAAACTTGAAGGCAGAGGTGCAAAACGTGAAAGAGAAACCTTGTTGGAAGCAGCGAAGGGATAACAAATTTAAAAGATGATTTGAAAGTACGAATTGTGAAAGCAGAATTTCAAATAATTTGGATGGGAGGTGGAGTTAATTGATGTAAGGCAGCTCCCGGTATAATAATCACCTGTTGGGATTTTCTGAAATTGCAAACACTTGTCATTATCCTCAATGCCATATTGAAGCAGATTCCGCTTGCTTATATTGCACAGTCTTTCACGTGTTGCGGTCCATGTCTGCGTGTAATATCCATGCTGCCCTCATGAAAACGGCCACGGACTGTTCTGTGTAGTTCACCTTAATATTCACCTTCTGTCACTTCGTGGCCATTCGTTGCAGGAAGCTGAAAAGTAAATACTGCACCGAGGAATAGTCAGCTGTGTGTCCGGGAGCAGTAATTGTTAAAGAAACATACCCTAGTGACTTGCATCAACAGGTCTTTATTCTTTTGCATCAATAATATGATTCTGTGACATTCAGTACAGTCTTATTATTAGTCATATGAAAACAAAGAACAAATAACTCAGAAATGATTGCAGATATGTTTCCTATTTTCAAGAAGGGGAATAGGGATAGCCCAGGAAAGTACCGACCGGTGAGTCTAACCTCCGTGGTTGGTAAGATGATGGAGAAGATCCTGAGGGACAGGATTTATGAGCATTTAGAGAGGTTTAGTATGCTCAAGAATACTCAGCACGGCTTTGTCAAAGGCAGATCGTGCCTTACGAGCCTGGTGGAGTTCTTCGAAAATGTGACTAAACACATTGACGAAGGGAAGGCGGTAGATGTGGTTTATGTGGATTTTAGCAAGACGTTTGATAAGGTCCCCCATGCAAGGCTTCTAGAAAAAGTGAGAGGACATGGAATCCAAGGTGCTGCTGCCCTGTGGATCCAGAACTGGCTTGCCCAAAGGAGGCAGAGAGTAGGTATAGATGGGTATTTGTCTAAATGGAGGTCGGTCACCAGTGGTGTGCCCAGTGATCTGTTCTGGGACCCGAGCTGTTTGTCATTTTAATAAATCACCTGGGTGAGGAAGTGGAGGGATGGGTTGGTAAGTTTGCCGACAACACGAAGGTTGGTGGGGTTGTGGATAGTCTGGAGGGATGTCAGAATTTGCAGAGGGAAATAGATAGGATGCATGACTGGGCGGAGAAGTGGCAGATGGACTTCAATCCAGATAAATGCGTAGTGGTCGATTTTGGCAGGTCAAATGGGACGAAGGAGTACAATGTAAAGGGAAAGACTCTTAGTACTGCAGAGGTTCAGAAGGTCTTTGGGGTCCGGATCCATAGGACTCTAAAATCGGCCCCGCAGATGGAGGAGGTGGTTAAGAAGGCGGATTGTGTGCTGGCCTTTACCAATCGAGGGATTGAGTTTAGGTGTCCGGGGATAATAATGCAGCTATATAAGACCCTCGTCAGACCCAACTTGGAGTACTGTGCTCAGTTCTGTTCGCCTCATTACAGGAAGGATGTGGAAAAGATTGAAAGGGTGCAGAAGAGATTTACAAGGATGTTGCCTGGATTGGGTGGCATGCCTTATGAGGATAGGCCGAGGGAGCTCGCTCTTTTATCTTTGGAGAGACGTAGGATGAGAGGAGACCTAATAGAGGTATATAAGATTTTGAGAGGCATAGATCGGGTGGACTCTCAGAGACGTTTTACCATGGTGGAAATGGTTGCTACGAGAGGACACAGGTTTAAGGTGCTGGGAGGTAGGTACAGCGGAAATGTTAGGCGGATGCTTTTCACACAGAGGTTGGAGGGCGAGTGGAATCGGCTGCCGTCAGTAGTGGTGGAGGCAAACTCAATAGGGACTTTTAAGATACTCCTGGATGAGTACATGGGACTTAGTAGGATGGAGGGTTATAGGTAGGCCTAGAAGGTAGGGATGTGTTCTGCATAACTTGTAGGGCCGAAGGGCCTGTTTGTGCTGTCGTTTTTCTATGTTTCTATGGTTCTAAAATTACAGCATAGGAACAGGCCTTTCGGCCCTCCAAGCCTGCACCGACCATGCTGCCCGACTTAACTAAAACCCCCTACCCTTCTGGGGAACATATCCGAATAATCCCATCCTCTTCATGTACTTGTCACGATGCTCCTTAACAGTCACTACCGTATCCGCTTCCACTCCCTCTCCCGGCAACAAGTTCAAGGCACCCACTACTCTCTGTGTAAAAAATCTGCCTCGTACATCTCCTTTAAACCTTGCCCCTCGCACCTTAAACCTATGCCGCCTAGTAATTGAATATCTTGGGTTCATTACATCGTAACAACTCGTATCCCTTTCACACTGATTCTGGTGTTCATTGCTTGCACAATCAGACACATTTTAATAGCGAGCAGATGCTGCAGGCGATATCGAGCTCAAAGCAGCGGTGAGAGTCCCAATGACCCAGAGATGTAGATTCAAAGAAAATCCATCATTTTACTTTTTGCTATTTCTGCCAATGTTATCCAGTTATGGGCAGAGTTTGTGACTTATTCTAAAAAGAACCACATGCCATTTTTCGAACATTTGAACACATTGATCGAAAATTAAATGTGCTGGACTTGGGATTCGTGTTGCAACTTTGGAGTTGCTGCACAAAGACTTGTATTTCTGCATTGATGCACTCCAAGTTCGGTGATCAGTTGAAAAATTTGTTCACATATCCACTAACTCGAATTTCTAAATCCATTAAATAATTTAATTGTGTGAAGTGAGTGCTAAAATCTATTCACATTGGAACCAACCATTGATTGGTGCCTGTCTGAAACGCAGCAAAGGGTGGGAGTGGTGTAGCTGGTGGAAAGAAGTGCCCTGTTCACAGAATCAGAATGACACAGAGAGGAATGGACACTTCTGCCCATTCAGACTGCAGGGTCACGTGAGAAATTGCTAATCCCCGTTACCAGCACTTGGGTCATAATTCTGAATGGTAAGGTGTACAAAGTGTTCATTCAGAGACATTTGAAAGAATGTGAAGCAAACGGCCTCAGCCGCACGATGATGGGGAGCATTCCAGGCTCTCACCACATTCTGTTGATTTTCCCCCTCACGTTGCCCCTTAACATCGTGCCTCTGACATTGAACCCACGTGACTGTCGATTAAACTCAGGGGAACAGCTATTCTCTCTCCAGCCTCCCCATGCCGCAGGTAATGTTGCACACGTCTACAATGTCGTTCTTCAGTTTTCACTGCAATAACGAAATCAACCCAAGTCTATCCATAATTAAAAAATTGAATCCCAGGCAACAAGATGGCGAATCTCCTCTGCACCCGCAGCAGTGCAATTACATAATATCTATAAAGGGTCGAGCTGAATTCAATACGGTACACCAGCTGCGGCCTTTCCGAAGTTCTTTTAAACTCCAGCAAAACATTAATAATTTAGTAATCTAAGCCTTGATTCGAGCATACCATTGTCCACTATGCTTTTTTTCGACATTCCTCTCAGATGCCTTTCCACCTGCAGCGATCGATCGGCAAAAAGAACCAAGTTGCCATTTTTTCCTCAGAACTTAATAATGTCACTCAGTTCATTCAATGCGTCCTTGTGAAATTACTCCTAAATTTAATCACCTCACACGTTTCAGCGTTGTAATCCATCTGCCACTTATATGCACATTTGACTGTCCCAACCATATCTGTCTGTAGCCAAGGACATACAATCCCACTGTTAAACACACTTTGCATCATCCACGAACTTATGAATCCGAGCCCTAGTTAGCCATATCTGCTCTTTATATAAATGATGAATAATCGGGGGCAAAGCAAAGTTTCCTGTGGTACGACACTGGACGCTGTTCTTCAGTCACTAAAGCACAATTCATTATTTATGCTCTCGCTCCTACAAATAAGCCAGTTTTGTATCCACCTTACGCAATTACCTTGTATCTCTTGCGCATTTGTCTTGTTCATAAGTCTACCATGTGGAAACTTGCCAAAATATTTAGAAAAATCTAAATAGACTCGTTCAACTACGCTACCCTCACCTGCACATCTGGTCACATCGACACACACACAAAGAAAGAATGATTCGAAGATTTCCGAGTGCAATCTGTATGATGATGTGGCATAGAACTGTTGACAGCGCAGAGGCTGCCTTGTTATATGCTGACAAGAAGGCGTGTGGGACACGAGTTTCACTAATGGGAAGGAGGCTGGGATCTGTGACTATGTAAAGACCAGTTGCGAGGGCTGTCGGCACTGTGGCAGAGCAAAGCTGGGATTTATGCCTTGGGAACAGATTCAGGCGAGGAAATGTTACCATGTTATCACGGTGAACGAACAGTGGTATGGAATGTCAAGTTGATGAAACAGCTATTTCATTCCTTTCAAGATTATAACAGGTGCTCTGGTTTTGCAAGGATTGTGGTCGATGCTGACTCGATGTCCCGAATGGCCTACGTATGCAGGAGTCTATGATTCTACGATCTCCTTTGCATATCGCACTTATATTCACTCTGCAACATTTTTGAAAGCATATTTAACGGCTTGAAAATGACACGCTAAATAAAGAACCATTCTGTAAAGTTACAGACGTGTTAACTGCTCCACATTCTAAATATTTATTAAAACATAACTGCATTGGAGTGACACCGTCATTCATTTGTATCACCAGTGTACTGATCTCTACTCAAGTTTTCAAGGGATAAAATACAATGCTTTGAGTTCAAACAGTATTGCAGCTCAATAAAGGTGCCCTCGTCACTGTCCACAGCTTCAAAAATGGCAAGTTCATAAATCTCTTCGTCACTTCGGTCTTGTGAATCCTGACTGAAATCACTATAATCTTCAGAGTGGACTGGAATACGGCAATATTAGTTACAATTCTACATCAATCTGGGTTGCTGTAAATCTGACCAATTGCCATTCTTCATATTTTCTCCCTCATTAATTATTGTTGTTGCACCATCAAATGACACTAAACAGTCCTGAACATTCCAGCTTTATTTGCAAACGAACAGAGCCATATGGGAACGGCACAGTTTATTCATCTTCCAAAAGAACATCTGCCTGTAATCCCCCCACCTTGCCCCCAACACTCTCAACCATCTTACATGCAAAGGGCACGGGCGTGATACAATATTCCCCATTTGTATGGACGATTGCAGCTCCAGGATCACTCAGGATGCACGGTTCCATCAAGGCAAAATGGCCCGCTTGAATGCTAACCCTGCAATAAATAATTCAACCCATCAGTCATGAGTCAGTACAGCAGTGTGTAACATGAACAGAGTGTGCTCCAGGAACTCGCTCATTAAGCCGCAGATTCAAAATACACAGCAACCTTCAGCTAGATCGATAAGGGAAGCAGAGCTTTGGGAGCAACAATTACCGAGATCCCCTCCACTTAGACACTCACTATTCTGACTTGCAAAAATATTACTGTTTCCTTCTCTGTCACTGGGTAAATATCTGGAAATTCCACCCCAAAGAGTTTTTCATAGCACGATCTTCATGAACACAATTTGTGATGGACAATACGTTGCGGCCTATCAATGAAAGCTGCATCCTGGAAATTATGTAACATAAACAGTTGGTCACGTCTGGTCAAGGATGCACTGATTGGAAATCTCTCTGCAAACCCTTTTCGATACGCCAGAGAAAATCAGTTCTGGAGTGGGACATCTCACTCAATCAGTAACACTTTTGATATCATTAGGCAACTAGCTTGGAATTTAAATCAACAATATTTTTCTTTAACAATATTCTAATTGGCAAGAGGAAGGAGATTACGTTTACTTCCTATAATTTGAGAAGTTTGTGTTGGTGAACATGAAAATATCGAATCCTTCTGCATCTTCTCGTGCACAGTTCTCCTCCCAATTAGCAATATGATAAATCTCAGCGACACCGGGAAACGTCCGACTAGTGAACATAAGATGTTGGAAATTTACCAAGATACCCTTCTTCATTTGGGTGCACCAGACTCTTGGAACATCCCATGACAATGGCGAATGTACTCGTTACTCAATCACCTTTGTGATAATTGTAGCATCAGCAGAAATGTCTGAACCGATAGCCACCGACACCACCTCCCACCCCCCGCTCATTGGGTCGGTGGCTGGACTAGTAAACATGGGACCCAGGGAACTGATGTGCGGATGTGGGTTCAAATCTCAGCAAAGCAGCTTATGAGCATCAGAATTAGTCAAAATAAAGGGGAAAACGATCATTTGACTATCCTCTAACTGTGACATCTTGTTTGTAATCACTGACAAATATATTTTTTAAAATTTTCCTGACACCGTATGATCACTTTGCGACATCAGCCGTTCTGGTTAACAATTCGTAAGTTCAAAATTTCCAGGCACATCTATTGTTTTCTTCTACTCCATTACTGACTTCGATAGCTGAGTAATTTTGTTTTGAACTTGATCACTGTTATCCGAAGAGTTTTTGTTTGTGTTATTCACCTGTGAAACATGGGCAGCACTGGCTGGCCAGCATTTATTGTCCATTCCTAATTGCCCTCAGAAAGTGGTGGTGATCTGTCTTCTCTGAACGCTGCAGTTCACGGGCTGTGGGTTGACCCACAATGCCGTTAGGGAGGGAATTCCAGATTTTAACCCAGCGACTGTGAAGGAACAGCGATATATTTCCAAGTCAGGACAGTGAGCGGCTTGGAGGGGAACTTGCAAGTGGTGGCGCTCCCATGTATTTGTTTCCTTTGTCCATCTAGATCGAAGTGGCCGTGCGTCGTTTAAGTATACTTATTTGTCACAAGCTATGCTTACACTAACAGTGCAATGAAGTTATTGTGAAATTCCCCGAGTCGCCACATTCCGGCGTCTGTTCGGATTAATGCACCAAACCAGCACATCTTACAGACTGTGGGAGGAAACCACAGGCTGTTGTCTCAGGCACTTTGGTGAATCTCTGCAGAGCATTTGTAGAAAGCTACTGAGCGTCGGTAGTGTGCACCGAGTCCAGTTGACGTTCTGATCAATAGTAACCCCAAGGATGCAAGTAGTGGGGATGTGGTGACAGCAACACCATTGAGTTTCAAGGAGAGGCGGTTAAGTTGTACTGTCTTGCATTTTGACATGAAATGCTTTATTACATGATGTTCCATCAATATGATTGAAGTTGGGCAGTCATCAGTGAACATCCTCGTTTCTGACATTAGATGGAAGGAAATGCTTGAACGTTGAAGATTGTTGATTTTCGGACAGGCTCCTGAATAACGTATACAATAATGTCCGGGAAGAACTATGAATGGCTTCCAAACATGTCAGCCGTGCAATGTATAAATCCAACAAGCAATAATTATCCTGCGTATTCCCCTTCACTTAAATCCTGTGCGGGCTCACTAATGCTGCATGTGGAAGGGATTTACAGACAGTAGCAGCTAACAGATAGGATAGAGAGAGAGAGACTTGAAATCAATCTGAGCCAACCAGAGGATTCGAAACAGTCGATTACATGTGAAATAATTTAAATTGAAATTGAATCATGAGCAATGCACTTTATATAACTGAATGATTTTAACCTCATTAATTAAATTGATTTGTATTAATTATGACGTGCAGTTTGTCTGCACTGTGGTTAAAGATATCAGGAATTTTGGTGAAAGGATAGAGCATTCCACAACATTTTGATTTAAAACTTTGTAACTTGCATTGTGGAAACAATTGATGCAAGCAAATACATGCAAAATACATTTTGATAAAAAAGACCATTCCATGTTACATTGTGCACAAATCACGCCTGGATCCGGGCTGGGGAAAGATGTCATGCAGGGCCCACATTGGGCATTATACCAAGTCTTGGCATATCGTCAACGCTGAGTTAAGCAATATATAGATTGTATATACCTTAGCAACCAGGAAGTAACCTATGCTAAGATGGAGACTTCTGTTAGTCAAACATAAATTACTGAAAAGCCATTATTTAAGGTGGCAAATCGTAATTGATTGGAACTATACTGTCATGATTGGATTGCCATATCAATAATAAATTTAGCTAATGGCTGGCGTGAATCAAAGATTTAAAAATTATAATTGCCTTGTGTTTTATCACGAAAAACGGGATATTTTGTGATGCCCTGTGGCACTGTTGTGCTGCCCGGTATATCTGAGGTATCCCTTTGGCCGAAGTTATTGCACTGTCTTTTTGTATGTCATGTTAGATTTTTCTATGTTTTAATATACTAATTTTAAATCAATGTGATTACTCTTTTAAACTGAGTCATTTTACCTTTGCGAAGTTTTCATTTTCAGAAATACTTTAGTCGTTCTAATGATATCTGGACACTGAATCAAAATTCCCCACTACAGTGAAAAGGGACAACTGTGGTACGTTATTATTCGCCTCCCAATTCCCGCTTACACCTATAATCTAGCTGCTTCGTCCTTTTTCGAACCAAGACTGGAAAGAGGTCAGGATCTTACTGACGTGAGCGGAATCCAGATTGGGCTTTCTTAAGCAAGGTTTTGAAAAACATTTTCTGTCTGATGTCGCTGCTGGTAAACCGGCTCATCACTTCACTATTCAACACTTTTGATGAAGTACCTTCAGCCGCTATTGCAAGATTGGGTTGTTCTCATCTTTCTTTCTGTATGCACAGCAACCATCACCTCCATCGGCAGGCTGGCCTCTGCTCTCACTCACACAAGCACATTATTTACTTCCCACATTTACTTGTACGTAGTGTTGCTTTCGCTTACTCTCTCTTTGTCTCACTCTTTCTCTCTCTCTCTCTCTCTCCCACAACCACGTCGTCTCTCTCGTTCGCGTTCTCCATCCATCTCCCTCTTGGTATCTTTCTCTAACTCGATCATTTTCTCTCTATCTGATTTATGAAATAAATTCTGCTTTTATTTGCTTTCACACTGCAGATTTTAATTTATCTGTGGACCATTAACTCGGTTCCTGCTATTCTTGAACATTATGCTGGTATCCCACTCTGTGAAATTTAACCATTGATACACCTTTTTCTCCATTTGCACACTTCCTGATTCTCTCTCTCTCTCTGTTTGCAATTAATTGAGTGAATTTAAGCGCTATTTGCACACAGTATTGTTCTTTGTATTTAATGCATTAGATTCCTGATCAATTTTCACACTGCCATGTTCTCTCCCTATTTCTATAATGCACACATTGCATTCCAGTTTTACTTGCACACGGCCTTCCCTTCTCTGCAATGTATTGTTTACATATCTGTGCGAATTGTACACGGCATTGTTCCATCTGAGTCTAATATTTAATTACTGAAGAAGGGAAAGGGTTAATGTTTTTTGTACTTAATGTATTTTGTACCTAAAAGGTTGAACTTTGTATCTGGAATGTATCACAAACCTAACGTTTCCTTGTGGCGAGTCATCCCTTTTTTATATTGCTCCTGGTAGTAGCATAAGCCATTTGTTCATGTCTTTCATCTTTTACTTTAGTATAAGCCATTTGTTCATGGTTCTCTCGCTTGTTTATATCATTCTGATAAAACAGACAGTTGAATAGAGATGTTAGGGGGTAAGTCTTTCTTTCCGTAGGCTTGTCTATGATTTAAGCAGAGGAAGCAGCCACCAAATGGTAGAGTGCGAGAATGGCCGTTTGAAGGAGGACTCCCACTGGGACAGTTGCACTCAGTCACTCAGTCACTTCAAAGGAAACGCTGCGGGAAGAGCAGGGGACCAGAGATGACACCTTGACTGCAACGACCAGAAGAATTGTGCTTTATGACCCAAGGATACCAGATGGTTTCTAACCATGATCCAAAGACTATCAGAAGCTGTTAAAGGAACTATAATTTACGATCAAGGACTGTTAACTGGACTTTGCTTCATGACTTGTATTGGGAACCCTGATGTATAAATATCCACGTTTCTTGTGTTCAGTGAGAACTTTGGCTTCCGCTTTCAAGGGGTCAAGTTCTCCCATAAGCTTATGAAAATAAAGCCTGACTGTATTTTTGACTCATATCAGCCTATAGAGGTATAATTTCCGACTTCAGTTTTGGTGCCGAAAGCCGGGACAAAAAAACCCCGGATCTGTTTGCGGGACTCTGTTTGCAGGCCCAGGTTGAATGGCCACAACCTGTGTACTGGAATAGTGTTCTGAACCTAATAGGGTGAGTCAATCTACAGTGGGCTGAGCATATGTGGTGAGTGTGTGTGAGAGTGAAAGACATCTGAGCTGAACACATGCGGACAAGGAGGCATTTGTCTGTTATGGATTCTCAAGTGAGTGTAAAGACTGGAGAAAGGTTGCCTGAGATGTGATGTTCAGACGTGAGTGAGAAAGAAACTGTTTGTGTGAGAGAGAAACTGTCTGAGTGATCACTGGAATAGTGTAAGCTTAATAGTGTAAGCGGTGGTATGGAGGGATATGATCACCCCTGACAGGTAACACCGGACTCTGATAAGAGCGACCTAGGAGTGGGAGAGTGACAAGGGAGAATAGAAGGCTCCAAGTGGTGAGTATAAAACTTACCTGTATTATGGCGGGATCACAAGCACAAAGACAGTGGGGACTACCGGAATCCCTGATAAATGAGTGTATGACTAAGAGGAACAAATTCATTAAACAGATGAGAAAAGGGGGGTGGAACTTATCCTACCCTCTGGGCCAACAGCATAAGTGGTTGGGTAAAGAAAAGAGAAACATGACAAAGAAAATAGGAGTATTGTTAATACATCAGTTAGCTGGGCTAATTGAGCAAGTCGTTGCCTCGACTCAAAAGTGGAGTGAGGATAAAGAAAGGATTAGGGAGTTAGAATGCAGAGTAAGGGAACTGGAGAAACAAAACCAAGTATTAGAAGAAAAGCAATGGAGAGGGGAAACCATTCCTCTACCTCCTTATGAGTCCATACAACAGGAACTAAACACTCTTCCAGAGGAATGGGACGCCCTAGAACACAACCTAGTGCCAGTAACCCGAGGGGGAACAGATTTTCAGCCAAAAGTAAATTATGAACCTTTCACCCTTGGTGAGAGGCAGCAGATAATGGTTTCCCTGGGTAAATTACAACCTGGAAGCGCAAACACTAAATTCTGGGAAGAATTAGACACAATTTGGGTAGGACACCAATTACACCTGAGAGACGTACACCAGCTGGTAAGGGCAGCCTGTCCAGCGGATAAGTGGAGACGGGTAACGGGTGGACCCGCCACTCCTCCAGCACAGGATTATAGTGGGGGACGGTGGACACATGCAGTCGCCCTAACATCAGAGATAGATGCCCAACAGACACCCTTCGCCCAGTTTAAAGTAGAAATTCTGAGAGTATTAGGGAATGCTCCCACTAACTGGAGCAGAAAGACCACAACGGAACAGCTAAAAGGAGCTTCTGAATGTGGGGGATGGTTGTTCCAGGTACATCAGGAGTGCTCTGGACAAGGAAACCCAGGTCAAGGGGATCGAGCGTTCATCCAGGCTTTTAAGGATGAATTCTTTAGTGTTCACCAAAAACTCCTTGAAATGGGAATTCTCAGTACCCCGAACTATGATGAGTTGGTAGAATGGGCGAATGGCATACCTGGAGGTGGATAGGAGAAATCTTAGTTTTTGTATTTCAGTGTGTTTGTGTGATGTGGTTTCTAGTCGAATGTAGGTGGTTGTTGTTGTATTAAATTGAGAGCAGGAATTGTTGAAACCTTTGTTCTTGTGGAGTGTTTATTGCGGGTAATAAATGACCTTAGTTTAGTCTCAGGAATGCTGGGGAGGTGTGAAGACTGTTAAAAATTAAAGTGATAAGATTTCTTGCATTTACTTCTGTTTTGAGTTTTAATTACAGTTTGGAAGAAAGAAGAATAAAAGTGACTGTCTTAATCCAAGTTCTGTATTCTTTTAAATGTTTTACTAACATCTCAGTTTAAGATGTTAAGTTTGAATGAGTGGTGGAAGCTTCCATGTGTGTCTGTGTGTGTTTAACAGAGTTGTTTGTTTTGATGTGATTTTACAACTGTGGGTTTGATACAGAGTTTGAATAAAATTAGAAGATAAATTGAAGTTTCAAAATCAAAGTACATAATTTGAAGTTGGAAATAGCCAAGTTGAATTTTGAATAAACCTGTGTTTGAATTTTGTTAAGAAAGGATTTAAAGCTTGGAGGGAACCATGTGCTCTCTCCTTTGTCTTAAAGTGAAGATTATGAGAGAGTTAGTTGAGAAATTGGGAGAAGAAATTAAGTAATTTTATGGAAAAGTAGATAAGCAAGAACAAAAGAATGTGGTAAATGTCCTGTCTATGAGTCAGTTTAAAATATATTAAGTTAAGTGAAATGAATTGTAATTCTGCTTATTTCAAGTTCCAGGAGGAGATTAATCAATTAAATCTTAGTTGCCAATGCAAATTGCCCTTACAAATGTCTGATAGTTTAATGTTCTGTAACTGGTTAAAATTATGTACTGCCGTTGGAATTTTATGTGCTATCTATTGTTCAAAGTTTGCCAAATATTGAGCACTGTCAAGCTTAAAATCTAGCCAGTTAAAATCAAACCAAAAGGTTTCTGATTAATGAACTAGTGTGTATTGTACCTACTTTGGTTTTGATTTGGCGCCTGTTGTTTTCCTCGAGTGCGGGGGGGGGGGGGGGGTTGATCTGGAGCTTGGTTTAAATTGGAAACAGATTGGATTAAAGGGGTTTGGATATCACAGTTATGGTGTGTAAAGTATGATACAACTGCCGCTTGATTATTTTTATTATACAGTATAGCACTGCTATATCGACCCGGGAATAAAATCAAATTCTGAAAAGCCTTCACCAATTTTGTATAATATAGTTATATATTATATGTTGTGTGTTGATAAAACATAATTCTGTAGGAGCTTCCTGTTTTCCTCGCCATACAAATGATTAAACTAGAGATAATGTCGGGGTACATTATATAAAGATTGGAGCTGTATGGTATGTGATTTTAATGGGGAATGCGATGTTTTTTGATGAGATTATATACAAATGAATGGATGTCCGATTGCAGCCAAAAACCAGTTTAAAGTGTTATTTAATTCACACTAAGCTTTCTATGGAAGGGGGGTGTGTAGTTAAATGTATAATGTACTAGCTAAAGCCATACAGATATCGGGAAATTGTGGACAGAGATATTGCCCACTATACTGATGAGATTAAGAATAACCACAAACCGGACAACCGGATTAACCCCTTATGAATTAATGACAGAATGGGTGATGATGTAGGTTCACTAAAAGATGAATTCAGGAGATATATTTTGGAACTAAGCACCCAACTTAAAGGCTTGCGCAAATTGGTAAAAGACAATCCGGAACAAAGAGACACAGAGAGAGAGAGAGCTTGAAATGCTCCCTGACGGGCGGGAAGTTGCGTCCAAGTAAAAGCATTACTTGACAAACCTGGGTTCGCCCCTCAATGGGAGGGCCCCTATAAAGTTAAAATTGTGTAGTGTGCTTAATTCACAGATATGCGAGACGGTTGACCTCCAAGCAAGCTGAACGGGTTCGCGGGCAGTGGCGCGCGGGCGGTACAGCCTTTGGACCATTGTATAATGGTCGCGCGGGTTATTAGTTAAGTGATAGGATGATTTTCTTGCTGCTTCTCACGACCCTTGCCCTGCTATTTACGGAGGGGAAGTATAGATGGAATTGTGTAGACTTGAGGATAGAGCATCGCAAGCATGTAACGATGGCTCTGTCTATTGTAACCTTCTGACACATGGAATAAGTCCCTGGGATTCCTTAACCATGCCATGTTGCTAACTTTGTTGGAGGGGCGAGGTGATTGGGGTCTCCCATGCATGTAATGTGGTGTAACTGGAATTTTTGGTGTTTAGCTGAGGGACCGGGATGGATCTGTACCCGGCGACAGCAGAGGGCTCGGGAGGATGTGTACATCAACACGAGATTTGGTCGATCCAAGCAATCATTGTACCAATCCTCTAAAATCAGGCCCCATCACATGAACACTTTCATGTATATGTCTCACTTGTATATATTGCAGTCAAAATTTTGAGCAAGTGCTGGGTCTGCTCACATATTCCCATGCATGAAGGAAAGGGGGGAAAGTCCTTTATTCCCTATCCCTTTGTCAACTCCGGGAATAGTAGAGGGGATTTCGAATCAGAATGGAACCCACGATGGGACAAGGAAAGTGACATTTAAAAAAAAAACCCCATCAGGCATGTTGTGAAAACCCAACAAGGGGGATCTATCTGCTTGGTAAGAAACGGAACCATACTTATTGGCCGTAGCTACTGTACCCAGCAGGTTAATGTCACCAGTGATGCCTGGGCTTTGGCGCAACAGATTACAATCCATTGCCCCACTGCTGATGTCCTGGTCAGCCTCTCCTCTACTTATTTGAGCAGCATGACTACATATAATGGTACCTGTTTTGTGTGTCGAAACAATGCCTACCCATGGCTTCCTTGGGATTGGGTAGGATCGTGTTATTTAGTATATGTGGTACCCTATATTCACCGTTACTGAGACAGAATGGTTCTTTATGATAGCTTTCCCACTTTATGGGACAGCAAAAGCAGCTCAGGAACTTATGCATATGGCCTCGACCTTGGAGAGAATTGCAAATGAAACTAGAGACAGGTTCGAGGTGAGCACAGCCATCTCTGAAATATCAACTGAAGTTGTAGCTATCCGGACTGTTGCTTTATAGAACCGATTGACACTTGATTATGTGTTGGCTTTCCAGGGAGGAACGTGCGCTATAATTGAATCTGAATGCTGCACGTATATCCCAGATGTTTCGGAAAATATAACTCGTTTGGCAGATCATATCAAACGAGTGACGATGACAATACAAGGTGAAGGGAGCCAATATCATAATTATAACCCTCCGGGATCGCTGGGGCAATGGTTCAGGTCGCGGGAATCATATCTGATGCACAGGTTAATTGTATTAATTGTCGTTGTTATCGCATGTTGTATTTGTATGGCATTATTGAACGCTTGTTGTAAAACGGTAACAGCCCGAATTATGCCGAGTGCAAGTGTACAGGCAGAAGGGACAGACTTCCTGATGAAGGAGGAAGGCCCATATGTATTGGTAACATTTGGCTCTGAGTTGGTCATGGGGCCATGTTTGCACTTGGCCTCTGACCAAAGGGGGGATTGAAGAAGGGAAAGGGTTAATGTTTTTTGTACTTAATGTATTTTGTACCTAAAAGGTTGAACTTTGTATCTGGAATGTATCACAAACCTAACGTTTCCTTGTGGCGAGTCATCCCTTTTTTATATTGCTCCTGGTAGTAGCATAAGCCATTTGTTCATGTCTTTCATCTTTTACTTTAGTATAAGCCATTTGTTCATGGTTCTCTCGCTTGTTTATATCATTCTGATAAAACAGACAGTTGAATAGAGATGTTAGGGGGTAAGTCTTTCTTTCCGTAGGCTTGTCTATGATTTAAGCAGAGGAAGCAGCCACCAAATGGTAGAGTGCGAGAATGGCCGTTTGAAGGAGGACTCCCACTGGGACAGTTGCACTCAGTCACTCAGTCACTTCAAAGGAAACGCTGCGGGAAGAGCAGGGGACCAGAGATGACACCTTGACTGCAACGACCAGAAGAATTTATGACCCAAGGATACCAGATGGTTTCTAACCATGATCCAAAGACTATCAGAAGCTGTTAAAGGAACTATAATTTACGATCAAGGACTGTTAACTGGACTTTGCTTCATGACTTGTATTGGGAACCCTGATGTATAAATATCCACGTTTCTTGTGTTCAGTGAGAACTTTGGCTTCCGCTTTCAAGGGGTCAAGTTCTCCCATAAGCTTATGAAAATAAAGCCTGACTGTATTTTTGACTCATATCAGCCTATAGAGGTATAATTTCCGCCTTCAATTGCGTTCCTGCTCTATTTGCACACTGCCTTGCTCCTCCACTCTACCCACACCACCCCCGCTACGCTCTCTCTCTCGCTCTCACTCTCTCTCTCACTCTCACTTCAATCATGCTGTCGCTTTCTCTCTGTATTGTTAATGCCATTTCCGCTATGTTTGCCCAATTGATCGTTTGCTTCTTCTCAATTTTATGATTATTGCGTTCCTGCTTAATTCTCGCTCTTCCTCTCTCTCTCTCTCTCTCTTCCTCCCACTTGCTCTTTCTCTTTTTGTTTTTAATTGTATGCCCACTATGTCGTCACACTGCCCCTTGCCCCCTCCACCAGCTTCTCTCTCCTGACCACTTCTTTGTCTGCAACATATAAATCGTATCCTGAGCTATTTACATAAGAACATAAGAAATAGGAGCAGGAGTAGGCCATCTGGCCCCTCGTGCCTGACCCGCCATTCAACAAGATCATGGCTGATCTGAGGCGAATCACTTCCACCTACGCGCCTGCTCCCCATATCCCTTAATTCCCTTAGCGATCAGAAATCTATCTACCCGTGATTTAAACATATTCAACGAGGTAGCCTCCACCACTACAATGGGCAGAAAATTCCAGAGATTCACTGCCCTCTGAGAGAAGAAGTTCCCTCTCAACTCTGTTCTGAACCGACCCCCACTTATTTTGAGGCTGTGCCCTCTAGTTCTGGTTTCTCTTCCAAGTGGAAACAATCTCTCTACCTCTACCCTATCCAGCCCCTTCATTAACTTTTATGTCTCTATAAGATCACCACTCAGCCTTCTAAACTCCAACGAGTACAGACCCAATCTGTTCAATCTCTCCTCATAAGCTACACCACTCATCTCCGGTATCAACCTGGTGAATCTTCTCTGTACTCCCTCCAAGGCCAATATATCATTTCGCAAACAAGGGTACCAAAACTGCACACAGTACTCCAGTTGCGGCCTCACCAGTGCCTTGTATAGTTGCAGCAAGACCTCCCTGCTTTTATATTCTATGCCCCTTGCGGTACAGGCCAACATTCCATTTGCCTTCTTAATCACCTGCTGCACCTGCAGACTGAGTTTTTGCGATTCGTGGACAAGGACCCCCAGGTCCCTCTGCAGAGTAGCATGATGTAATTTTTCTCCATTTATATAATATTCCAATTGACTATTATTTCTTCCGAAGTGGATAACCTCACATTTGCCAACGTTATATTCCATCTTCCAGATGCTCGCCCACTCGCTCAGTCTATCCAAATCTCTCTGCAGACTTTCCGCATCCTTCATGCAATTCACTTTCTTCCTCATCTTTGTGTCATCAGCAAACTTTGATACCCTACACTCATTCCCCTCCTCCAGATCATGTATGTAAATGGTAAACAGTTCAGGCTCCAGCACCGATCCCTGCGGCACGCCACTGGTCACCAACTGCCAACCAGAAAATCACCCATTTATTCCAACTCTCTGCTTCCTGTTAGATAGCCAATCCCCAATCCACGCCAACACCTTACCCCCAGCTCCGTGTACCCCAATCTTCTGCAGCAACCTTTTGTGAGGCACCTTATCGAATGCCTTCTGGAAATCTAAAAACACTCTATTTATGCACTTTTCAGTCCATCTATATCCCATTAATAAGACACAATTGCATGCCTGTTCTTTTTGTGGACGATGAACCTAACTATATCTTACTCTCTAATCAATTTCTTGTTTTCCTGCTCCGTTTTCACACGGTGTTGCTCCCCCTCCACCCACCCGGTCCCATTGATTCATTCATTCCTTCTCTATTTGAAAACTACTTGCTTTCTCACACTTTGTAATTTATTAATACATTTCTGCTATATTTCCCCTCTCGACGGAAAGTTTGCAAATGGGGCATGAATGCTGTGATTAAATTACAAATGAAGAGATGGAGAAAAACACAGTACGAACAGAACTACTCATTTACAACGGAAGACAAAGAACATATCCCTGTTCAAGTACAACAGGAATGTAAATAATAGAGCAGGAAGGTACTTAAAAAATACAGAGGTCGAGGGAGCAAAACAATGCAAAGCTCCAACAGGTGAACACGAATGTAAATACTTAATAACAAACACAGACTCGCACTCACTCTCAAACACACACACACACACACACACACACACTCACTCACACGCACACGCACACGCACACACACACACTCTCTCTCTCTCTCTCTCTCCCTCTCTCTCACTCACTCACACACACACACACACACATTCCACACAGCGACAGCAATGCCACTGAAAGTTCATGTGAGATTCGGGAAACAGATGAATATTCATCACGAGGCATTTTAATCTAGATTTTGTTTTACAAATGTCATGATCTGCCTTGGTGTTATTCGAATTCGCAGGCACAGCATGTCAGTTTGTGTTTCTGAATTCCTGCTCAAGTCAGCATATCACTGTGTCACTGTCTTCCAGGGTACAACTCGCTTAGCCCATATGTTGCAACGGAATCTCTCTCTCCTTCGAAGATTATGAATCTTACCCAGTATCACGCCATTCCTTCTCGGTAACCCTGAGCATTAGCCATTTGCCAAGGCTTCAGCTTGGCTGCATTTTCAGGATATCCCTATCTCCTCTCACATTCTTCGAACGTCCTGAGTTCCTAAAGCTGCGTTGGCGTAGATGCTGTGGACATCAAACAGGACTCCACTCACCTGGTGAAGGAGCAGCGCTCCAAAAGCTCGTGATTCCAAATGAACCTGTTGGATATTAACCTGGTGTTGTGAGACTTTTCACTGTGCCGACCCCAGTCCAAAGCCGGCACCTCCACATCTCTGATTGGATAAGAGAGCTGTCGTTCTGAAAGCAAGGATCCAATTGGACACGATAGTCACTTAGTTGTTCAGTTGTTGCTCAATGATAAAAAAAAGGTATGGTTCTTCTCCTGCTCTGAGGTGGAGATTTTCTTGGAAGGTCTGTTTTGCATTGAGTGGAGCTTCCTGTTTGGAGAGGAGTGAAATCCCAAGTAATCTAAAGCAACTGCCGGTCAGCAGGCAGGATTTCTTGATTATTCTGCTGGTACTTTTCAGTGTCTTTCAATTCAGTCGATATTCCATTAATGGCCAGACAAAAACATTCTAGCCATCTCATGGCACATTTCCGTGGCTTTGATAAAGTGTTGATTGAATTATAAGGACAAAAAGAACGAACAATGGACAGTATAGGAAAGCAACTGGCCATGCGTCCCCCAAGGATGTGAAGATAAGACATCTATGAAGGCCCCAGTTATTTCTTCCTTTGCTTTGCGCAGTATCTTGGGATAAATCCCATCTGGCCTCGGGGACTTTGTGACCTTAACACAATTCAGGATACTCAACACTTCCTCCTTCGATATATTGGCATTCTTGGGAGCATTCACACGCCCATCACTGATCTTGACATCCATCATGTCCTTCTCCTTGGTGTATACGGCTACAAAGTACTCGTTATGGATCTCACCTAATTCCCGTGTCTCCACGCATAACTTCTTTCAATTTTACTTGAGTGGGCCTACTCTTTCTCTTCCTTGGAAATCAAGCTTAAAAAGCCTTGGGATTCTCCTTGACCCTGTTTGCAAAAATATTTCATGGCCCCTTTTACCACTCCTAATTCCACATTTAAGCGGAGTCCTGTGTTCCCTACACTTCTCCAGAGTGTCGTCGATATTTACATGCCTGGATCTATTGTATGCCTCCTTTTTCCTTACGGCTAAGCTTTGAATTTCCCTTGTCATCCATGGGTCCCTAAAACTGCCATTTATATCTGTCGTTTGTTCGAGGACTTGCATGTCACGCACGTCGCCAACTGGCCTTTAAAAACCTCCCTCATGACAGACGTTGAGTTGTTCTCAAATAGCCACTCCCAATCCATATTTCACAGTTCCAGTCTAATTTGGATGTATTTGGTCCTCGCCCACTTAAGAATCCTTCCCCGATGCCATTCTTGTCCTTATCCAATATTACCTGGAATCTTTTGGAATTATGGTCGCTCACCCCAAAATGTTCCCCACTGAATCATCAATCACCTGGCCCGGCTCATTCCCCTATGTTATATCTAATATGGCTTCTTCCCTAGTTTAGAACCATAGAACCATAGAACATTACAGTACTAAAACAAGCCTTTTGGCCCTTCTTGGCTGTGCCGAACCATTTTTCTGCCTAATGCCGCTGACCTGCACCTGGACCATATCCCTCCAAACCCCTTTCATCCATGTACCTGTCCACGTTTTTCTTAAATGTGAAAAGTGAGCCCGCATTCACCACCTCATCTGCCAGCTCATTCTACACTCCCACCACTCTCTGTGTGAAGAAGCCCCCCCTAATATTCCCTTTAAACGTTACCCCCTTCACACTTAACCCATGTCCTCTAGTTTTTTTCTCCCCTGGCCTCAGTGGAAAAAGCCTGCTTGCATTCACTCTATCTATACACAATATTTAATGTCAATATAATTTATCAATATACCCTCCTGGACACATTAAAAAAATAATCTCCATCCGAGGCTTTAGGCTCGAAGGGAGTCCCAGTCAACATGGAGGAAGGTAAAATCAGCCACCACAACCACCCTGCTTTATTCACACCTTTCCACATCTGGACACATGTCTGCAACTCATTCTCCTGCGGGCTGTTGGGAGGTCAATAGTACACTGCTCACATTGTGGTTTAGCCCTTTGTATTCCTGAGCTCAACCCATAATGCCTCACTGCATGATCCTTCCAACGTGGCCTCCATCAACACAGCTGTGATCTGCTCCCTAATCAGCAATGCAACTCCCCAGCCCCTCTTGATTCCCCTTCAGTTCCGTCAAAAAAAACGACACGTCAGAATGTTAAGTTGCTAGTCCAGTCCCTCCTTTAAATATGTCTCCTCATGGCAATAGCATCGTAATTCCTTGCATTAATTTAGGCTCTCAGTTCATCTGTGTTTCCAGTTTTGTTCTTGCATTGAAGCAAACGAACTCCAGACATCCAGTACCCACAGCCTCCCATTGCCTGCTCTTTCTCTGTGTATGTTCATCTCAGTCCAACTTTTTTCCCCCTCCCTACAGTTACAGGCTTCCAATTCTGGCTCCCAGTCCCTGCCATATTAGTTTAGACCGTTCCAAACAGCACGAGCAAAACTCCCTCCCAGAATATTGATACTCCTCCAGATCAGGTGCAACCCGTCCTTTTGTACAGGTCCCACCATCCCCAGAAGACATCCCCAGTGATCCATTTATCTAAAACCATCCCTCCTACACCAGGTGTTTAGTCACGTTCAACTGTGCTATCTCCCAGTTCCAAGCCTCACTAGCACGTGGCACGGGGAGTAATCCTGAGATTACTATCCTGGAGGTTCTGCTTTTCAGCTCCCTACCTAACTCCCTGAGTTTTCTTCGCAGAAGCTCTTCCTCAATCTGGACAATGACATCTAATAGACTCTGCCAGTCTCTGTTGCAATCTGGATGCCTCAATATTGGATTTTGTCCACCATGGGTCAGATGGGGCGGCAGGATGGTACAATGGTTGACAGTGCTGCCTCACAGCGCCAAGGATCTGGGTTCAATTTCCGGCTTGGGTCACTGTCTGTGTAGAGTTTCAAAATTCATCCCATATCTGCAAGGGTTTCCTCCGGGTGCTCCAGTTCTCTCCCACAGTCCAAAAATGTGCGGGTTAGGTTGATTGGCCATGCTAAATTGTCCCTTAGTGTCAGGAGGACTAGTAGGGTAAACACGTGCTGTTATGAGGATAGGGTTTGGGTGGCATTGTAGTCGGCGCAGACTCGATGGGGAGAGGGCCTGGGAAAGATTGTGGTCGATGCACATTCGGTGGGCCAAATGGCCTCCTTCTCTAGGGATTCTATGTGTCTCCGTTTTGAAATAATGTCCGTATGGATATGGGTGACATGTGTTTTCAATGAAGAAGGAAACTTGATTCATGGTTCAGGTTTAACGGATTTGGTATATATATTTGCACTTTATTGCACTTAATTTATTTTACCTATAAATGACCTGGTGACTAATAAGCTACTTGCGCCCTTCCACTGTGAAGGAGTGAATGGCATTCAGCCAGTCAACGCCGCTACTTAATACACTTAATAACATTAGTTATCTGAATCTTTTCATTTTGACTGCATGATGATTGATTGAATCCGCATAACAACACGTTCTGACCCTATACCTATCAAGGGACTAATTTTGGACTTGTAAGTCCATTCACACTTGACTGGCTACCATATTCCCACAGAGTGTATGACTGTGCAAGATACAGTGACTCAATTCATCTGCTTCCTCCTCATTATGAGGTACAGCCGGGAGAGATCTGAGCCTCAGTTACAGCACTTCAATCAGTGCTCGCTCGCTGAAACATTGTCATCCATCAATTGTTTCTAATATTGCAGCATGCCTTCAAATTGGAGACAAAGAGTGAAAGGGCCAGCGATAAACAGAAATGTGGGCATATCTCCGGTGTCCTTGGTAATCAGATGGGCTTTTGTTAGGTAAAAACACTCTTTCGACATCGGAAATGTGAACTGGAGAAACGTTAGTGCCTGAATCGGGCAACGATCGTTTTAAATGATATATTTAGTGCAGATAGTTTTGTAAGATAATTTTCACAGAATATTCCAACCTAATATTATTTGAGTTCTAATATTTGACTTTGACATTTTTGAAATGGGAAAAACTGAATGATCAGAGAAGCTAACAGAAGAAAATCCTTATTTGTTCATTCAGCAGATCAGCAGATTTTGTGGCTCTTCCCTCAAATAAAAAAATGAGGAGGAATTGATGTTTGTCAGAGAATGTTCATTGAGTGGAAACAATGCGCTGTTCACATCAGAAACAGGACGAAGATCACATTCAGTGACATATGCAAATAAGGCAGGAGGTTGTGAAAGAGCTGGGACTATGTATAGAACATAGAACATTACAGCGCAGTACAGGCCCTTCGGCCTTCGATGTTGCGCCGACCAGCGAAACCAATCTAAAGTCCCTCTAATCTACACTATTCCAATATCTTCCATATGTTTATCCAATAACCATTTGAATGCTCTTAATGTTGACGAGTCCACTACTGCCGCACGCCCTTACTCCTCTCTGAGTAAAGAACCTACCTCTGACATCTGTCCTAAATCTATCACCCCTCAATTTAAAGCTATGTCCCCTCGTGTTAGCCATCACCATCCGAGGAAAAAGGCTCTCACTACCCACCCTATCTAATCCTATCTTCTTCTCTCTAACGAAAGCAACCTCAAGTCCCTCAGTCTTTCCTCATACGATCTTCCCACCATACCAGGCAACATCCTGGTTAATCTCCTCTGCACCCTTTCCAATCCTTCCACATCTTTCCTATAACGCGATGACTAGAACTGTACGCAATACTCCATGTGCAGCCGCAGCAGAGTTTTGTACAATTGCAGCATGACCTCATGTTTCCGCAATTCAATCCCTCTACCAATAAAAGCTAACACACCGTAAGCCTTCTTAACTACCCTATCAACCTGGGTGCCAACTTTCAGGGATCTATGCACATGGACATCCAGATCTCTCTGTTCATCCACACTCCCAAGTATCTGACCATTTGCCCAGTACTCTGTATTCCTGTTACTCCTTCCAAAGTGAATCACCTCACACTTTTCTGCATTGAACTCCATTTGCCACCTCTCAGACAAGCTCTGCACCTTATCTATGTCCCTCTGTAACCTGTCACTTCCCTTCGCACTGTTTTCAACTCCACCGACTTCAGTGTCATCCGCAAATTTACTAATCCATACTTCTACGCCCTCATCCAGGTCATTTATGAAAATGAAAAAACAGCAGTGGCCCCAAAACAGATCCTTGCGGTACACCAGCAGTAACTGAACTCCAGGATGAACATTTCCCATCAACCACCACCCTCTGTTTTCTTACAGCTAGCCAATTCCTGATCCAAACCACTAAATCAGCCTCAATTCCATGCGTCCGTATTTTCTGCAATAGCTTACCATGGGGAACCTTATCGAACGCTTGCTGAAATCCAAATACACCATATCAACCGCTTTACCCTCATCCACCGCTTTGGTCACCTTCTCAAATAACTCAATAACGTTTGTGAGGCACGACCGGTTTGTCAGCGCACAAAACCGTGCCGACTATCCCTAATCAACTTATTCCTTTCTAGATTATTATAAATCCTATCTCTTATAATCCTTTTCAAAACTTTGCCCACAACAGAAGTAAGGCTCACCGGTCTATCATTACCAGGGTTGTCCCTACTCCCCTTCTTGAACAAAGGGACAACATTTGCTGTCCCCCAGTCTCTGGCACTGTTCCTGTAGCCAATGACGACACAAAGATCAAAGCCAAAGGCTCTGCAATCTCCTCTCTAGCCTCCCAGAGAATCCTAGGATAAATCCCATCCGGCCGAGGGGACTTATCTATTTTTACCCTTTCCAGAATTGCTAACACCTCCTCCTTATGAACCTCAATCCCGTCCAGTCCAACAGCCTGCATCTCAGTACTCCCCTCGACCACACTGTCTCTCTCCTGTGTGAATACCGACGAAAAATATTCATTTAGTGCCTCTCCTATCTTTTCAGATTCCACGCACAAAGGCATTTGAGTTTAAGATTTTGAAAAAAAACATTAAGGTAATCAAATCCCCAGGAGCAGATGGGGGCTAGACACGTCTACTGAGAGAGGGGAGGGAAGAAATTGCTCAGGCCTTTGCCAAAATCTTTGCATCGTATTTAGCCATGGATAAGGTGCCAGAGGATTGGAGAACGACTAACATAGAACAGAGAACATAGAAAAGCTCCAGCACAAACAAGTCCTTCAGCCCACAAGTTGTGCCGAACATGTCCCTACCGACTCAGCTTACCTATAACCCTCTATCTTACTTACTTCCACGAACTTATCCAAAAGTCTCTTGAAAGGCCCTATTGAATCCGCCTCCACCACCACTACCAGCAGCCGTTTCCACGCACCCACCAACCTCTGACTGAAAAACTTACCCCTAACATCTCCTCTGTACCTACTCCCCAGCACCCGAAACCTGTGTCCTCTTGTGGCAACCATTTCAGCCCTCGGGAAAACGCCTCTGAGAATCCACTCTATCAATACCTCTCATCATCTTATACACCTCTATCAGGTCACCTCTCATCCATCGCCTCTCCAAACTATCCTCATAAGGCATGCCACCTAATCCAGGCAACATCCTTGTAAATCTCCTCTGCACCCTTTCTATGGCTTCCACATCCTTTCTGTAATGAGGCGACCAGAACTGGGCACAGTACTCCAGGTGGGCTCTGACCAGGGTCCTGTACAGCTGCAGCATTATCTCCCGATTTCTAAACTCAATTCCTCTATTGATGAAGGCCAGTATTCCATGCGCCTTCTTAACCACAGCCTCTACCTGTGATGCGGCTTTGAGCGTCCTGTGAACCCGGACCCCAAGATCCTTCTGATCTTCCACACTGCCAAGCGTCTTACCCTTAATATTATTTTCGTCCGTCCTATTCGACCTGCCACAATGAACCACCACACACTCATCTGGGTTGAAGTCCATCTGCCACCTCTCTGCCCAGTCTTGCATCTTATCCATGTCTCGTTGCAACTGCTGACATCCCTCGACACTATCCAAAACACCACCACCCTTTGTGTCATCATCAAACTTGCCAACCCATCTTTCCACTTCCTCATCCAGGTCATTTATAAAAATCACAAAGAGCAAGGGTCCCAGAACAGATCCCTGGAGCACTCCACTGGTGACCGACCTCCATGCTGAAAAAAACCCAATCTCCAACCACTCTTTGCCTTCTGTGGGCAAGCCAGTTCTGTATCCACAAAGCAATGTCCCCTTGTATCCCATGCCTCTTCACTTTCTCAATAAGCCTTGCATGGGGCACCTTATCAAACGCCTTGCTGAAATCCATATAAACTACATCTACCACTCTTCCCTCGTCTATGTGTCAAGTTACATCTTTAAAAAATTCAATTAGGCTCGTAAGGCATGATCTACCTTGGACAAAGCCGCGCTGGCTATTTCTGATCATACTATTCCTCTCCAGATGTTCATAAATCATGCCTCTCAGGCTCTTCTCCATCAACTTACCAACCACTGAGGTTAGACTCACTGGTCGATAATTTCCTGGGCTATCTCTTCTCCCTTTCTTGAATAACGGAACGACATCCGCAATCCTCCAATCCTCTGGAACCTCTCCCGTCTCCAAAGATCATCACCCGAGGCTCAGAAATCTCCTGCCTCGCCTCCCACAGTAACCTGGGGCACATCCCATCCGGTCCCGGCGATTTATCTAACTTGATGCTTTTCAAAAGCTCCAACACATCCTCTTTCCTAATGTCCACATGCTCAATCTTCTCAGTCCACTGCAAGTCTGCAGTGCAACTACCAAGGTCTTTTTCCACTGTGAATACTGAAGTAAAATATTCATTGAGTACCTCTGCCATTTCTACCGGTTCTTTCCAGACTTTCCCACCGTCACATTTGATAGGTCCTACTCCTTCACATCTTATCCTCTTGCTCTAAACATACTTGTAGAATGCCTTGGGGTTTTCCAAGGCCTTCTCATGACCCCTTCTGGCTCTTCTAATTTTCCTCTTAAGTTCCTTCCTACAAGTCGTATACTCTTCTAGATTTCGAACATTAACTTGCTCCCTGACCCTTTTGTAGGCTTGTCTTTTCTTCTTGACTAAATTCGTTACAGCTTTCGTGCACCATGGTTCCTGTAACCTACCGCAACACCCCGGTCTCATTGGAACCTTGCTGTGCAGAGCTTCAGACAAATTTTCCTTGAAAATTTGCCACATTTCTTCTGTACATTTCCCTGAGAAAACCTCCTTCAAATTTATGCCTCTAATTTCCTGCCGAATAGCCTCATAATTGACCTTACTCTAAATAAACACTTTCCTAGCCTGACTGATCCTATCTTTCTGCAATGCGAATGTATCTTTCTCCAATGCTCATGTAAAGGAGATAGAGTTATGATCACTATCCCCAAAATGCTCTCCCACTGAGAGATCTGATGCCTGCCCAGGTTAATTCCCTACTACCAAATCAAGTACAGCCTCTCCTCTTGGCTTCTCCACATATTGTGTCAGGAAAACCTCCTGAAAACACCTAACAAACTCCTCCCCATCTGAACTCCTTACCCTAGTGATATTCCAATCGATATTTGGGAAATTGAAATCTCCCATCACGACCACTCTGTTATTATCACATCTCTTCAGGATCTGCTTCCCAATCTGCTCCTCCACATCCCTGGTACTATTGGGCGGTCTGTAGAAAACACCCAGTAAAGTTATTGACCCCTTCCTGTTGCGAACCTCCACCCAAAGAGATTT
Organism: Mustelus asterias; assembly: GCF_964213995.1. NCBI lineage: Eukaryota > Metazoa > Chordata > Chondrichthyes > Carcharhiniformes > Triakidae > Mustelus > Mustelus asterias. Next base: position 150,049 of record NW_027590363.1, on the reverse strand, counting down.
CGTGGACAACCCAATCCCTCTGTGGCATCCATCTTTCCTACAGCTGTGACACTATCCCTGATCAACAGTGCCACTCCCCCACCTCTTTTGCCAACTTCCCTGTCCCTCCTGAAATATCTGAAACCCGGCACTTGAAGTATCCAGTCCTGTCCCTGAGATAACTAAGTCTCTGTAATGACCACCACATCACACTTCCAAGTAGTGATCCACGGTCTAAGTTCATCCATTTTGTTTACTACACTCCTTGCGTTAAAATAAAAACTTCTCAACCCTTCGGTCTGAGCGCTCCCCTTCTCCGTGACCTGCCTCTACTCACTCTCACACTGTCGACAAGCCCCTTTTATTTTCAAGCTAACCTCCTCTCTCCCAGTCACCTCATTTTGATTCCCAGCCCCCAACCATTTTAGTTTAAACACTCCCCAGTAGCCTTAGCAAACCTTCCCGCCAGGACATTGGTCCCCCTGGGATTTAAGTGAAACCCGTCATTTTTGTACAGGTCACACCTGCCCCTAAACAGGTCCCAATGATCCAGGGACATTGGATCCTGACCCCTGCTCCAATCCGTCAGCCACGCATTTATCCTCCACCTTATTCCATTCCTTCCCTCACTGTCTCGTGGCACAGGCAGCAATCCCGAGATTACTACCTTTGCGTTCCTTCTTCTGAACTCCCTACCGAACTTCCTATATTCTCTTTTCATAACCCCTTCCCGTTTCCTGCCTATGTCAGTGGTACCAGTGTGCACCACGAACTCTGGCTCCGCCCCCTCCCACTTCAGGATTTCTTGGATACGGTCAGAAACATCCCTGATCGCGGCACCAGGGAGGCAAACCACCACCCGCGTTTCTCGACTTCCTCCACAAAAACGCCTGTCTGACCCCCACACTGTAGAGTCCCCGATCACCACTGCCTTCCTCCTCCTTTCCTTACCCTTCTGTGCTATAAGGCCGGACTCCGCGCTGGAGGCACGACCACTGCTGATTCCACCAGGTGGGCTGTCCACCCCAACAGTACTCAAACAAGAGTACTTATTTTTAAGGGGCACAACCACTGAGGTACTCTCTGCCACCTGACTTTTCCCTTTCCTGACTGTGACCCACCTGCCTGCTTCTTGTGGCCCGGTGTGACCAGCTGCCTGTAAGTCCTATCTATCACCTCCTCGTTTTCCCTGACCAGACGAATGTCCTCGAACTGCAGCTCCAGTTCCCGAACTCGGTCCCTTAGGATCCGCGGCTCGACGCACCCAGTGCAGATATGCACTTCTGTGAGGTTAGGAGACTCCACGACCTCCCACATCCGGCACTGAGAACAGCAAACTGGCTTCACATTCAGAATGCCCCTTTTCCTCAGATTCCACAGGAAGTACTCAGAATTTAAAGTTGTAACATTGTTCCTCTGTTTTAAAAAGGGCAGAAGAAACAAGCCAGAATATTACAGGCCTGTGAGCCTGACGTCAGCGGTGGGAAAAGTATCAGAGAAGATTCATAGGGACAGGATGTATTCACATCTCGAACAGAATAGGCTTATTGCGAAAGGTAGCATCGTTTTCTGATGGGGAGGTCGTGTCTCACAAACCTGATAGAGTTATTTGAGGTCGTGAAAATAAAAAAGTAATGACCAGGCCGTGCTATACATGGCCATCAGTAAAGCTTTCGATAAGGTTTCTCATGACAGGCTGATTCAGATGATGAACAAAGAACAAGAACAAAGAACAATACAGCACAGGAACAGGCCCTTCCGCCCTCCAAGCCCGCGCCGCTCCCTGGTCCAAACTAGACCATTCTTTTGTATCCCTCCATTCCCACTCCGTTCATATGGCTGTCGAGATAAGTCTTAAACGTTCCCAGTGTGTCCGCCTCCACCACCTTGTCTGGCAGCGCATTCCAGGCCCCCAGCACCCTCTGTGTAAAATATGTCCCTCTGATATCTGTGTTAAACCTCCCCCCCTTCACCTTGAACCTATGACCCCTCGTGAACGTCACCACTGACCTGGGGTAAAGCTTCCGACTGTTCACCCTATCTATGCCTTTCATAATTTTATACATCTCCATTAAGTCTCCCCTCATCCTCCGTCTTTCCAGGGAGAACAACCGCAGTTTACCCAATCTCTCCTCATAACTGAGCCCCGCCATACCAGGCAACATCCTGGTAAACCTCCTCTGTACTCTCTCCAAAGCCTCCACATCCTTCTGGTAGTGTGGCGACCAGAACTGGACGCAGTATTCCAAATGCGGCCGAACCAACGTTCTATACATCTGCAACATCAGACCCCACCTTTTATACTCTATGCCCCGTCCTATAAAGGCAAGCATGCCATATGCCTTCTTCACCACCTTCTCCACCTGTGACGTCACCTTCAAGGATCTGTGGACTTGCACACCCAGGTCCCTCTGCGTATCTACACCCTTTATGGTTCTGCCATTTATCGGATAGCTCCTCCCTACATTATTTCTACCAAAATGCATCACTTCACATGAAGTCATGTGGGATCAGAGGTGAGCTGGTAAGATGGGTACAAAACTGGGTTGGACATAGACAATCACCAGGCAAGACTGTTCTCTTCCTGTGGGGGAGCACTTCAGCAGTCACGGACATTCAGCGTTGAATCTTCAGGTAAGCGTTCTCCAAGGCGGCCTTCACGACACACGGCAGCGCAGAGTTGCTGAGCAGAAACTAATAGCCAAGTTCCGCACACATGAGGACGGCCTAAACCGGAATGTTGGATTTATGTCACATTATCAGTAACCCCCACAGCTTGCCTCCTGGGCTTGCAGAATCTCACTCGCTGTTCTGTCTGGAGACAATACACATCTCTTTAACCTGTGTTTAATGTTCCCTCCAACCACATTGTCTGTACCTTTAATAACTGGCTGGCTGTAGGATTCGCATTCTAATCAGTATTCTGCAAATTGATTGTGTCTGTTTGCACTGTTTGAGAGCACATTTCCACTCCATCTGACGAAGGAGCAGTGCTCCGAAAGCTTATGGTATTTGCCACCAAATAACCCTGTCGGACGTTAACCTGGTGTTGTGAAACTTCTTACTGTGTTGGACATAGAAAGCAGAGAGCAGCAGTGGAAGAACACTTTTCTAACTGGAATTCTGGGACAAGCAGTGATACACAAGGATCAGTGCTAGCGCATCTGTTGTTAAATGAGCTGGAGACCTGAGCCGAAAGATGGCAGATGCAATTTAACCTTGACAAATGTGAGGTGATGCGATTTGGAATATCTACTGCAGAAGGAATGTATACAATAAATGGCAGAGCCATTAATAATATTAGTATACAGAGGGATCGAGGCGTGCAGCCTCATTGTTCCCTGAAGTTGGGAACTCAGCTCGACAAGGTGACCATTAAGGCAAATGACATGCGAGCCTGCATTGGTCGGAGCACTGAATATAGGAATTGGAAAATCATGTTGCTGCTGCATAAGACTTTGGTTGGGCCGCTTTTGGAGTGCTGTGTACAATTCTAGCCGCCACACTAACGGACGGAAGTTGATGATGAGAAATGGTGCCGAAGAGTTTTATCAAGATGTTGCCTGGTTTGGAGGATCTGGACGATGATGAAAGGTTGAACAAACTTGGATTGTTTCCATTAGAGCGTCAGAGAATAAGGAGGGCGGGGGGGGGGGGGGGGCGGGGGGGGGGGGTGGGGGGGACCTGACAGAAGTTTACAAGATGATGACAGGCTTCGTTAGAGTCCTTCTTCCAGGGTCTCGGGGGGGATATGTTGAAAGCGAATGGGCGAAAGTTTAAGAAGATATAAGGGGAAGGTTTTTCGTACAGATGGATGCCTAAAACACGCTGCCAGAGGAGGTGCTGGAAGCAAATTCTATAATAACTGGATAGATACATGAATAAGCAGGTAACAGAGGGATATGGACCACGTTCAAGCAATAAAATATTATATGAGAGAGCCATCTGTGTCGGATCAGACATGTTGGGCCGAAGACTGTGCAGTTCCTGTGCTGTACCATTCTTTGTTCTTTGAAATCTTATCAAATATTTATGAGCTGAGCAAACAAACATGGACGTTCAAACATTTTCCTTCCTGGATCATTCTGCTTCTGCCTATTTCTCTGTTCCAACAACGCCACTACTTCTGCAACTGCACATTATTCATTTATTTGATCATTTTTTTTATTTCAGTGTCCAATCGAGCATTTATTTCTCACTTCACTTTACACTCGAGAAATTTGTGGTCAGCTGTCTTATTGAATCCGCTGCAGTCTTAATGGTGTAGGTACAAACATTGTGTAGTGAGGGAGGGAGTTCCAGGATTGACCCGAGGCAGTAAGGGATCAGCCGATTGTTTTGCATATCAGGGTGTTGAGTGACTTGGAGGGGAGCGAACCGCCAGGTGTTCCAATGTTTCTGCTCCTCTTGCTCTTCTTCTGGTAGTGTTCAAGGGTTTGGAAGCTGTCGCCTTAGAAAACGTGAATTATTGCTTGGGTGCATCTTCTAGCTGTTACACAGTGCTGCCAGCGTTCATCGCTGGGGAGGTGATGAAAGTTGGCGGAGGGGTTCAGCGCGTTCTGCTTTGTTCTTCATTGTGTTGAGCTTCTTGGTGTTAGTTGGGACGCACTCATCCAGGCAAGTGGAGCATGTTCCATAACAGTCTTGACTTGTGCCTTGTAGATGGTGGGCAGGCTTTGCAAAGTTAGGAGTTGAGGCATTTGCCGCAGGATTCATAAACTTTGACCTGCTCTTGTCACCATGTTTTCTGTATGGTAAGTCCAATTCAGTGTCTGGTTGATGGAAACCCTCAGGATGTTGATATTGTGGGGGTGGCAATTCAGCGATGGTAATGTGATTGAATGTTAAGGAGGAAATGGTTTGCTTCTCTCCAATTGGCTGGGTCCCAGGTTAGTTTCTGGTCAATGGTAACCCCCAGTTAGTGGAGGGTATCAGCAACAGTAATGCCATTGAATGTAAAGGAACAATGGGTACTTCGTCTCTTGTTGTAATTGGATATTTCCTGGCATTCTTCTGGCGCGAATGTTGCTTGCCACTTGTCAGCCAAAGCCGGGACATTGTCTAAGTTTTGCTGCATTCGGACATGGACTACTTCAGTATCTGAGTAGAGGCGAATGGTGCTAAACATTGCGCAGTCATCAGCCAACATCCCCATTTCTGAGCTTATGATGGATGGAAGGTCATTGATGAAGAAGCTGAAGGTTGTTGTGTCTAGTACGCTAACCCCGAGGAACTATTGCACTAATGTTGTAGAATTAGTAATGAAACAAAGCAAAAATTGCTAAAATGTTCTCCCCAGCACTTAGTGTCTTTTAATGTTCAACTATACGCAGCAATAGTCAAACATTGACACAATACTGACATTGACAAGCTCAGATCAGGGTATTTGTATTGTAAATATTTAATTTGCATGGATTATATCATGTATTACATAACATCAATTCTGCCAAACAGAAACATGTCACTCCCACATGAATATCAGTTCATTAAGGGCGGGGTTCTGTCGAGACGAACAACCCTCACAGCATATTTAACCTGTTATTGAGGAGGAAACACTTCGACGGAACTACTTTATCTAACGCAGCGAGACTTCCTCAGGAGGGTCTGGTAAGCAAACAGATATAAAAGGAAACTTTATAACAAGCTGAAAACTATGGCACTTCCTCGTTTTGTATGGGTACAGTGTTTAGTAATGGAGCTGTGCTGGAATATTAGAAAGGTGTCTATGAGGGAGAAGTGAGCGACACAGGAAGAACAGCGACAACAGCTCAGCAAAGAAAAAACACTATTCAGTCAATAGAGACTGGAATTACAAACAAAAAAAACAGTGAAGCATTTAAGTTAATGAATGGTTATTTGTCAATTATGGTTAAGGATATTGTGTATCAGTGCCACAGTGAGGGCGATATCACTGTCATCCAGGGCATCAGGGAGAAATATATACCTAGTGATTGTTCCACAGGAGCAGGCTGAGGGCAAGACAGTTTGTACATGCGAATTATTTATTTGTTTTTCAGTTAAATTTGTGTCAAAAAATCGGCGGTTTTTTTTAAAATCCAAAACAGGAAGTAGGCCCAGGAGAAGCCGGGGAAGTTTTCTGGAGGGTTTAACAGCAGGCCACACTTTTGAGCGGGCAGCGTCGGGAGCGGGCAGCAGAGTGAGCAGGGAGTAGAGTGTGAGCTGCAAGGGCTTTGGCTCACAGGGTTTCGGGGGAAGGGCGAGCAGGGGTGAGCTTTTTTTTTCCTTTTCTAATTTACTTTTCTCTGTGTCCCTTGGTAGAAAGGGTGAAATATGAATGTGAAGCCAGTGTGTTGTTCGTAGTGCAGTATGTGGGAGGTCCTGGAGGCACCTGGCCTCCCGGACATCCACATCTGTGAGGGGTGTGTCGAGCTGCGGTTCCTGAGGGCCCGTGTTAGGGAGCTGGAACAGCAGCTCGAGGATCTTAGGCAGTTAAGGGAGAATGAGGAGGTGACAGACAAGAGCTATCATCAGGTGGTCACACCAGGGCCTCAGGAGGAGGCCAAGTGGGTGACGGCCAGCAAGGGTAAAGCTCGGGTGATTGAGAGCACCCTGGTGGGTGTGCCCCTACACAACAAGTACTCCTGCCTGAGTACTATTGGGGGGGGACAGACCATCTGGGGGAAGCAGCAGTGGCCGTGTCTCCGGGGTGGAGTCCGGCCCCGTCACTCAGAGGGCTAAAGAAAAGAGGAGGAAGGCAGTATTAATCGGGGACTCGACAGTCAGGGGGACCGACAGGCGATTTTGCGGAGGCAGGTGGGAGTCTCGCATGGTGGTCTGCCTCCCTGGGGCTGGGATCCAGGATGTCGCTGGGCAAGTCCCAGAAATCCTGAGGTGGGAGGGAGAGGAGCCGGAGGTAGCGGTACATATTGGTACCGCTGATGTGGGTAGGAAGCGGGAAGGGGTCATGAAAAGAGAGTATAGGGAATTAGAGAGACAGCTGAGACGGAGGAAAGCAAAAGTAGTAATCTCAGGATTGCTGCCTGTGCCACGGGAAGGTGAGGACAGGAATGGAGTGACGTGGAGGAAGAATGTGTGGCTGATGCACTGGTGCAGGGGGCAGGGATTCAGGTTCCTGGACCATTGGGACCTCTTTAGGGGCAGGTGTGACCTGTACACAAAATACGGGTGGCATTTGAATCCCAGGGGGACCAATATCCTGGCAGGAAGGTTGGCTAAGGCTACTGGGGAGAATTTAAACGAGATAGGTCGGGGGGAGGGGGTCAAAATGAGGTGACTGAGAGTGAGGAAGGTAGCTCGCAAACAGAGAAGGGTTATAGGCAGTGCAAGAGGGCGGATGGACAGGGATTAGAGAAGAGGAGAGCTCAGACCAAAGGATTGAGATGTGCTTTCTTTAATGCCAGGAGTATAGTGAATAGTGGGGGTGAGCTCAGAGCGTGGATCGATGCCTGGAAGTGTGATGTGGTGGCCATTACGGAGACTTGGATGTCTACAGGTGCCGGGATTCAGATGTTTCAGGAAGGACAGGGAGGGAGGCAAGAGAGGGGGTGGAGTGGCACTGCCGATCAGGGATAGTGTCACAGCTTGTAAGAGAAGGTGTATGCTCTGGGAGGATTGTCCACCAAGTCTCTGTCGGTGGAAATTCAGAGTGGGAATGGGCTGGTCACTTTGCTGGGAGTTTCCTATCGGCCGCCCAATAGTAACAGGGAGGTGGAGGAGCAGATAGGGAAACAGATCCTGGAGAGATGCAGTAATAGCAGAGTTGATGTGATGGGAGACTTTAATTTCCCAAACATAGATTGGAATATCCCTAGAGTAAGGGGATTGGATGGGGAAGAGTTCGTTAGGTGTGTTCAGGAGGGTTTCCTGACACAGCATGTGGACAAGTCTACAAGCGGAGAGGCTGTACTTGATCTGATACTGACCAATGAACCTGGACCAGTGTCAGATCTCTCAGTGGGAGAGCATCTTGGGAATAGCGATCATGACTCTATCTCCTTTAGCCTTGCATTGGAAAAAGAGAGGATCAGGCAAGCTAGGAAAGTGTTTATATGGAGTAAGGGAAATATGAAGACATTAGACAGCAAATTAGAGGAGTAAATTGGAAGGAGGTATTTTCGGTGTATGCACTGAAGAGAGGTGGCAGTTTTTCAAGGAATGTCTGTCTAGAGGTCTACAGGACAACGTTCCGAGCAGACAGGGAGGTGCTGGTCGGTTCAAGGAACCGTGGTGCACGAAAGCTGTGCGGGACCTAGTCGAGAAGAAAAGGAAAGCGCACAAAAGGCTCAGAGAGCTTGGCGAAGATAGGGATTTAGAAGAGTATACGGCTTGTAGGAAGGGACTAAAAAAGGAAATTAGGGGAGCCAGAAGCGGTCACGAGAAGGCTTTGGCAAGTAGAATTAAGGAAAACCGTAAGGCGTTCTATAAGTATGTGAAGAGTAAAAGGATGAGACATGAAAGAATAGGACCTATAAAAGGTGAAGGCGGGAAAATCTGCACGGAACCAGTAGAAATGGCAGGGATGCTTAATGAGTATTTTGGCTCGGTTTTCACAGAAGAGAAGGACATGGGTGGATGTTCTGTGGGCTTGCGGTGGACTGAAAAGATCGAGTATGTGGACTTTAAGAAAGAGGTTGTGCTGGACTCTTTAAATGGCATCAAGATAGATAAGTCGCCGGGTCCGGATGGGATTTACCCCAGGTTACTGTGGGAGACGAGGGATGAGATTGCAGAGCCTCTGGCAATGATCTTTGCTTCGTCGATGGAGACGGGAGGGGTGCCGGAGGATTGGAGGATTGTGGTTCTGGTTCCTATTTTCAAGAAGGGGAATAGGGATAGCCCAGGAAATTTCCGATCGGTGAGTCTAACCTCAGTGGTTGGTAAGCTGATGGAGAAGATCCTGAAGGACAAGATTTATGAGCATTTAGAGAGGTTTAGTATGCTCAAGAATACTCAACATGGCTTTGTCAACGGCAGATCGTGCCTTACGAAACCTGTGGAGTTCTTCGAAAATGTGACTAAACACATTGATGAAGGGAAAGCGGTAGATGTGTTTGATATGGATTTTAGCAAGGCGTTCGATTAGGTCCCCCATGCAAGGCTTCTGGAAACAGTGAGAGGGCATGGGATCCAAGGGGCTGCTGCGCTGTGGATCCAGAACTGGCTTGCCCAAAGGAGGCAGAGAGTGGGTAGAGATGGGTCTTTTTCTAATTGGAGGTCGGTCACCAGTGGTGTGCCCCAGGGATCTGTTCTGGGATCCTTGCTGTTTGTCATTTTCATAAATGACCTGGATGAGGAAGCGGAGGGATGGGTTGGTAAGTTTGCCGACGACACGAAGGTTGGTGGGATTGTGGATAGTCTGGAGGGATGTGAAAAGTTACAGAGGGACATAGATCTGATGCAAGACTGGGCGGAGAAGTGGCAGATGGACTTCAAACCAGATAAATGGGTCGTGGTCCATTTTGGTAGGTCAAATGGGATGAAGGAGTACAATATAAAGGGAAAGACTCTTAGTACGGTAAAGGATCAGAAGGACCTTGAGGTCCGGGTCCATAGGACTTTAAAATCGGCCCCGCAAGTGGAGGAGGTGGTTAAGAAAGTGTATGGTGTGCTGGCCTTTATCAATCGAGGGATTGAGTTTCGGAGTCCGGGGATAATGATGCAGCTATATAAGACCCTCTTCAGACCCCACTTGGAGTACTGTGCTCAGCTCTGGTCGCCTCACTATAGGAAAGATGTGGAAAAGATTGAAAGGGTGCAGAGGAGATTGACAAGGATGTTGCCTGGATTGAGTGGCATGCCTTATGAGGATAGGCTGAGGGAGCTCGGTCTTTTCTCCTTGGAGAGACGTAGGATGAGAGGAGACCTAATAGAGGTGTATAAGATGTTGAGAAGCATAGATCGGGTGGACTCTCAGAGGCTTTTTCCCAGGGTGGAAATGTCTGCTACGAGAGGACACAGGTTTAAGGTGCTGGGGGGTAGGTACAGGGGAGATATTAGGGGTACGTTTTTCACACAGAGTGTGGTGGGCGAGTGGAATCGGCTGCCGTCAGTGGTGGTGGAGGCGAACTCAATAGGGTCTTTTAAGAGACTCCTGGATGAGTACATGGGACTTAATAGGATGGAGGGTTATAGGTAGGTCTAGAAGGTAGGGATGTGTTTCGGCACAACTTGTGGGCCGAAGGGCCTGTTTGTGCTGCAGTTTTTCTATGTTATGTGTTCTATTTCAATATTCACTTCAAATAGCGATTCAGTAGCAAAACAAAATCAATTTTTAATGAGATGAGTATATTGAGCATAGGATTTATGGCAATGCAATATAAAATTTGTACTTCTTGTTTTTACAAAACATGTTCTTTTAAGCAACTGCAAAGTCCAATCAGTAGTTTAAACAATTTATTTCAGGAACTACATGTCCTTTACCGCCTGAAGTGTTTGATAAGAGGAATGGGGCGTTCTGCTATCGCTAACCCAGCATTTTCAGTGACATTGAGATTAATAAATATGACCGAAGAGGCACATTGATAACCGAGGAAAACTGAACCAAGTCAACGTTTAAATGTCAACAAAACTACTGGGCCTGGGAGAGGAAATGGAAGAAAAGATCTCGATGTGCCACAGAAAACTGCATGAGACAGAAAGAAAATGATAGCGTGGAATACTTTTGAGAATGAAAAATAATTAGAAAGTGAAAAAATCACTGCATAGAAATATTAATTTAACACATTAGGGTAATATCTGGGTGGGAGATATGAGGCAATTGAGCAACACATGTCACAAAACTAATCATGCATATTTAGCAAATTACATTATCAGCATAACAAGATACGTATTTTCTTCATACTAATGGCATTAATTAATGAAATTATTAATTGCTATTCATATTAATATGTCAAAATGCACCATTCATAGAGGCTGAGGCACCTAATTTAAATGATTTGTTTGTGGTCTTTCCACACGGGGTTCAGAGGAAAATAAACTGAGAAATATCTGAGACAAATATGTGTGGACGTTCCCCGTCAAAATTCCTGCATTTTTAAACGGAATGAGTTGGCTTACACTCAAACTCCTTTTCAGCATGTTCTAACAGCGATTGCTCTCATTTGTACCAACTCAAATCAAGTAGTCTGAATAGAAGTTTTACAGTAATATGCTTTCCATGCATCAATGTGGCATTTCCATTCAATTTTGTATTTATCTCTGAGGTTGCTGTAAGTCTCGGCCGAGAAATTAAAGCATGGATTAATCCGATGTTCTATATTCTAAAGATATTTGAAAGGCCATCATTCAAAGAGAAACAGGAAACTTAAATTATTCACCAACTGAAACTTCTGCTCATTAAATTCCCAATTTCATTGCGCACTTCGTAACAACGAAGGACGCATTTGAATATATTAGAGCCTTTTTTCTAAGTGGAGCGGAGAATCCAAATCACTGCTGAAGAAAATATAAAATTTTCCAGATTTAGATTTGACAGTCCATTTTGATTTTCAACTCAATTTATTTAGCCTGCACACGAAGGTCAGGTTGACCGCGATTAAATTCAATTTCCGTTGGACATTCGTGGACTCAAAGCAATATTCAGCAAAGGTGTTCGGCCCCTCGGTCCAAAGTGACTGTGCCGGGTGCAATAACATCAATTTGGCCTCACCCCATTAACCTGTTCTTGGCTCCTTTGTGCGTTACAATAATTCAAACGCATAAGCAAGCGTGTTTTCAGTGTGCTAAGCACTTCATCATCCTCCATCTTTTCAGACACTGAACTCGCCTGCTCTCATTGTAGGTTGATATACATTAATGTCCCATTACCTTGAGATGACATTTATTATTCAAATAATCAACTTTCCTTTACATAGGTCAACAACATTTTTATTACGAAAGGTCAATGTCTCTATATATTTGTTACAACTTTATATAACTGGATTCTCTGTCGACATCGGGATACTTCAATCAATAATAACACAGTTGAGAAGCTGCAATGCAATTAGAGTTAGGAACGAGCGCATCATCGTCGGAACGGTCGGTTACTGCGATCAGACTTGGCTATTCGCCGAATTTTGTCCACCCGTACCGGGCTGTCCTTTCAACGCTTTCTGAAACACCAAACTTTCCAGGAATGTGTTCTTTGAGAACACTGTGTTCGGAAAATAGTGTTTCCTTCCGTCGGAGTAATTGGTGCTCCCATGTGTGAAATGTAAATTGCCGTTTGATAAAGGATTCCAAAAGTTATATCCACCTCCTTGTTCTGTGCATTTTGAGTCTGCATTTTTCAATTGGAAATGAGTCACAACAAAGCATTGGATCATAGAATCATCATATCTTACAGCACAGAGACAGGTGAGTGAAGGAAATGCATATGGGAAATATTTGGAAATCATATTCGGCCTGCACTGGATTGTGTACATTGTTTTTGCACTGTGTTACCACTGTTTCAGCAGACGATTTCCGAGGAACATTTGAAGGCCGTGGATAGGATAAGGGTTCAAATTTCCAGGTTGAATCCAGGGGAAATGGACTCCCACTATGTGGAGAAAATTCGTAAATTGCATGTCAGATTCATTCAGTAAGGCATTTGACAAAGTCCCACATGGCAGGTTGGTTAAGAAGGTTAAGGCTCATGGGATACAAGGAGAAGTGGCTAGATGGGTGGAGAACTGGCTTGGCCATAGGAGACAGAGGGTAGTGGTCGAAGGGTCTTTTTCCGGCTGGAGGTCTGTGACCAGTGGTGTTCCGCAGGGCTCTGTACTGGGACCTCTGCTATTTGTGATATATGTAAATGATTTGGAAGAAGGTGTAACTGGTGTAATCAGCAAGTTTGCAGATGACACGAAGATGGCTGGAATTGCGGATAGCGAAGAGCATTGTCGGGCAATACAGCAGGATATAGATCGGCTGGAAAATTGGGCGGAGAGGTGGCAGATGGAATTTAATCCGGATAAATGCGAAGTGATGCATTTTGGAAGAAATAATGTCGGGAGGAGTTATACAATAAATGGCAGAGTCATCAGGAGTATAGAAACACAGAGGGACCTAGGTGTGCAAGTCCACAAATCCTTGAAGGTGGCAACACAGGTGGAGAAGGTGGTGAAGAAGGCATATGGTATGCTTGCCTTTAGAGGACGGGGTATAGAGTATAAAAGCTGGAGTCTGATGATGCAGCTGTATAGATCGCTGGTTAGGCCACATTTGGAGTACTGCGTCCAGTTCTGGTCGCCGCACTACCAGAAGGACGTGGAGGCATTGGAGAGAGCGCAGAGAAGGTTTACCAGGATGTTGCCTGGTATGGAGGATCTTAGCAATGAGGAGAGATTGGGTAGACTGGGGTTGTTCTCCTTGGAAAGACGGAGAATGAGGGGAGATCTAATAGAGGTGTACAAGATTATGAAGAGTATAGATAGGGTGAACAGTGTGAAGCTTTTTCCCAGATCAGAAGTGACGATCACGAGGGGTGACGGGCTCAAGGTGAGAGGGGCGAAGTATAACTCAGACATCAGAGGGACGTTTTTTACAGAGAGGGTGGTGGGGGCCTGGAATGCGCTGCCAAGTAGGGTGGTGGAGGCAGGCACGCTGACATCGTTTAAGACTTACCTGGATAGTCACATGAGCAGCCTGGGAATGGAGTGATACAAACGATTGGTCTAGTTGCACCAAGGAGCGGCACAGGCTTGGAGGGCCGAAGGGCCTGTTTCCTGTGCTGTACTGTTCTTTGTTCTTTGTTCTTTATTCACTTTCCTCAAGAAATCTGTAAATGGGTGTTCTCACCGACAAATCCAATCGGCTGTTCAAGAATCTCGTGGAGTCCGAATACAGCTTGTATTCGCAATCTGCTTTTCACATGATCACACGGGAAAAATGAACACATTTCACTCCAGCAACACAAATCAAAAAGTTCATATCTGTAACAACTGGAATAAAAAAATAAACCCTTGTCCGAGTAAAAACAAACCTTTTCCGGCTTGTTCTACGGTCAACCTCCAACGTTTTTACTGTCTCTGTTTGGAACACAATATTCTCGAAGGACAGAAAGCCCAATTTATACAGTTTCTCCTGCCGTGATTTCCAAGTAGAATTTGTTTCCCGTTTATAATGTTTCCTCGTATTTTCTACTATCACCAATCAGTTAAAATATTGAAAAATGCCGAGGATTATTGCCTATGATACTGTACAGAGACATCTAATTGTTTTGAGCTGCGTTACAGACCATAGATCCATTAGACGCAGCAACTGAAGTTGGCCATTTGGCGCACCGAATCTGCTCCAGTATTCAATAGGATCATGCCTAATCTGATATGATAATCCTCAACTACACTCTCCCGTCTGATCTCCATAACGCCTGATTTCCCTACGGAGTGAAGTTGTATGTATCACTGCCATGAACGTCCTCACGGAAATGGTAAGCAGTTTCACTCAGGGCTGCAGCGAGCTATTGCCCTTGAAATTACTTTCAATCTAAATATCAAGGAAATCGCAAATGACATCCTACATGTAGCACCTCTATACTGGAATCTTGAATGAAATGCTTCTGTTAAAAGACTGTTATTCCCGATTTGAACTTAATTGCTTTTCGAACTTACTGTAGAGGCCACCATTACATATCTGAGCAATTTTACAGCCTCCGCCCAGTTTAGTGACAGAGTACGGCGGGACTCTGCCGCTCAGGAATATTTCTTATCTACTGGACAAACGTAATTTTACGTTCATGATCAACTTGACAGTCATTTGTGTGAATGTATTTACCGAGCAGCGTGTAGAGAAGAGAACAATATGTGCTGCATGCAAGAAGACATGATTCTATAAGCTGAGGAATGGGCATTGAGTTCTACTTTGTGTCATTCCGAAGCAGACCGCAGTCTGCACAGCCTCAGAACAGGCACTGTGCGTTTTTCCTGTTTTGCTGAACTGACAGGAAGCACATGGCCTTGTGGTCAGGTCGCTACTCGCATGTTACTCGCTGCTAACCTTTAACATTGACAGATTGCAATTGGACTTTCCAATTTGTGCCGGGCAGTGCATTGGGACATGTAAAACTTCAAGTACCTTCATGAATTCACCAGCAACATATGACAGAATGGCATTTACAAATATTCCTAGTTGCCTGGGGAATCCAGGAAGTGTGTGTCACTAAACCTTATCAAATTTCACTCATGTTCAACAACATTGAATTTTCTGGTGTGGGAATAAAACGATTGCCTGGGATGCATAAATCAATAGATAACACATAGACTTTTGCCACGCTTAGATGCAGTGGGTCCACTATTCATCCCCATATCTATTATCCCTCAGTGTTTTCCCCGTGAACAGAACAGACCGGATGCACAAGTTCACTTTTAACATTGAGATGGGAGTAGATAAGAACTTGGGAGAATGGGTACATCTCTTCCTTCAGTTGCAAAATAGCTTGACTGTTTTTGTTCAGTTTCAGTGTGTTTCAGTTCTCAAAAATGTACCCAATCTGTGAAATGATAAACAATAAACAATTGGTGATTTCCATGCGGGCCATTTGGTTACGTTGTCATCCCTGCCTTCCTTTATTACTTGCGAAGGCGGCTTAAGCACTTTAGTCACTGTTTGAAGAGATAAAGTCCAAAGCAGGTACTGGGTGCTGTGGAAATTAGAGCTTGGGATATTGATATATTATCCAGGGTGGAGACTCATTATTCTACCACGTTCGGGTTATTTAAGAAGTAATGTGTATCGAGTCAGTTTATTGAGGTTGAATTGTGAAGCATTCGATGCTCTTTGATATCATTAGCATCCATCTTTCCATTTGGCAGCAGCTGCCTGCTGAACATATTTTTCCAGCTAAAGTTTCTCACGTTTCACATCTCCAAGCAAAAATACATTGGTTGTTTGACTGTTTGTTTGATCAGTGTCTAAACGTCTTGGTGAAGAATCTTATTTACCTCAGCATTAACTAAAATCACAACATATATGCATTGACCCCAATGCCGGAACTCACAGGTTAACACTCCGAATGAAACATCGGATCCCTATTTTACAGCAGGAGGTCATTCGCCGCATGGAGCCTGAACTGGCTCTCCAACGGATCGTCTTACTCGTGCTTTACCCCGTAACTCCACATATTTATCCCGCTAAAGCCCCTAATTTATACATCTCGTGACACTAAGGAGCAATTAGTAATCGACATAACCTGCCCATTTTTCCACTGTTTGGAATGGTTCAATTCATTCGTAAAAAGGAACATTGAGTCTCTCTTTTTCTCTGCTATCTCGATGCTGACCATGTCGTGGAGTTGTCGGCGTTTGACTGGGGTGGGCACAGTGTGAAGTCTCACAATACCAGGTTAAAGTTCAACATGTTTATTTCGTATCAGGAGAATTCGGAGCGCTGCTCTTTCATCACGAACTTGATGAAGGAGCAACGCTCCGAAAACTCGTGATATCAAATAAGCTTTTAGGATTTTAACCTGGTGTTGTGAGACTTCGTATGATATCCTGACCATTATCGACCAGGCGATTTTGCTATTTTGAACAACACTGCCAAATACCTGATGAGTTTCTACTTGTCATTTCTCATGCATATCTAAAATGTGCAACTCTCCCTCTGAAAGTCCTGCAACATTTTCCTCTCTTGAAGATAAACCCAAATATTTTGTGATATAAAACGAATGCCATCTACCCTGAAGAGATGCTTTTCTTGTTAGAAGAAAATCGCAGCCAGCGTTCCTTTGAAGGCCGCATGATAATTCTATCAACATATTCACTCTGGTTCAATGCAAAGCTCAATCGCAACAGACTGAGTTTAAAGGCCTGACAATGAATTCGTCAAATGCACACAATGCATTCACGTCGGATCATTAGGTAAACAACCTCCTTTGGAACCTTGTACAAGAACACTGCCTTCTCTAACATAGGTTTTGTATGCTGGCTTGAATTATGGTCTTTAACTGAAATTACAGATGCAGAATATTCTACGGAGATGTTCATTCATATCTATCAACCTGCATAACATTAATAAGATTCCATCAGTGAATTCAAACAGCTAACACGATCTTGGTCAAAGCATGGATTATTGTCAACACATTACTGTACGTCAGGTTCAGGAGATACTGAGTACAAATTGTCGCTAGATCATTTGAAATTGCTTGGAATTATTTTATGGTAATTAAGTCTGACCATGTTCGCAAAATTCACTAATTAGTGTTAATTAGTTAATGGGATTTGTTCACTTTTTTGCTGTTGGTGGATGGATGTACATGCCACTTATTGGTAGATGCTTAAAACATCAGTTTTCAGGAAACTGGAGATCATTCAGAAGCCAAGTATTAATCTCCACTTAGCGAGTCAAGGTTTATTCAGCGACAGTCAGCAGGGCTTTGTCAGACGGAGATGATGCCGAATTAATGTGATGGATTTTTTCAACAAGGTGATTAGATACGTAGATGAGGGTAGTGCAATTGATGTAGCTTCTATCGATACCAGCAAAACCTTTGACAATTTACCATAGTGCAGACTGATCAGTAGGATAAAAATACAGTTGATCCAGGGTAACTTGACAAGTTGGATCCATAACTAGCTCTGTGTTAGGACACAGAAAGTGGTGGCAGAAGGCTCTTTGTCGAACTGGAAGCCAGTGTCCAGAGGTGTGCCACAGGGATCAATGCTAGTTATCTTATTGTTCATGATATATATCAATGATTTAGTATGGATGTGTGTGTGTGTGTTTGTGGAGGTAGGGACGACGGATGACTGTTCGATTACAGATGACACCAAGATAGGAATAATGGTCAGTAGCGAGGAAGCAGGTCTTAGTTTGCACGAAGATGCAAGCGAGTTGGTGAAATGGGCAGATCAGTGACAGATTGAACCCCGAAAAGTCCGAGCTGATGCATTTTGAAAGGATTAAGAAGACAAGGGCGGAATCAACAAATTGCAAGACAGAAGGAAGGTTCTGGCCTCCACAGGTCCCGGAAGGCAGCAGAGCACTTGAATACAGTAGTTAAAAATGTATATGGGGCACTTATCATTACCGGTCTTGCATAGATTCTTAGGGAGAGTGGTTATATTGGAGCTGTACAAAACATTGTGCAGGCCACAGGTGGATTACTGTGTGCAGTTCTGGTCGTCACGCGATACAAATTTGCTTGCAATGGAGAAAGTGTAGATGAGATTCACCAGGAGCATTTGAACAATCGAGAGAGGCCGGTTAGCCTCTTGTTGCTTTTGTTAGACCAGAAAAGGCGAAAGGGGACCTGATTGAGGTGTACAAGATTATGAGGCGTATGCTCCCTGACAACCATCAAAAGCTACGTGGATGAGCTCCTGAAAGACCAAGTTATGCAAGATTCTGGGCCAAGTGCTGGGACGTGCGATTAATGTAGTTTTAGTGTTGCAGACACAAATGGCCGCAGGGCCTCTTCTTTACTGTCTGACTTTCTGTCCCCGTGACGATGAACCAGTCATTGGTGTTAGGTCAATTTGTCAGTGCTAATCAGTTTATCTTGCTGGACAAGCATATGTGTCCAATGTCTGTTGGTCTGTGTAGAATTTGATCATTCAGACTGGGCTATTTGATTAGTAGGGGCAAGAATGCTTGCTGCCAGGGATGTACGTGATATATTGCCCGGGCATTATTGAACAGGGGAAATGCCTGGTTACAGTAAACGCCAAGGGCATTTACAGGTGTGGGATAAATATTGATAGCAACCTGCCTAATAATTGAAATGTGTTACAGTTTACTGCTTATGATTCATCGTAGTGAAGTTCCTGAGATTGAAGACAGAAATCATAAATCATTTTCCAAGCATACATTCTGAAATCCACGCTCTGAGAGTTCCCTGCAACAAATTCTGTCAGCAAATCGTGGCCTTCCGTGTTAGATATGTAAAACAGATACGAGAGGTTTGCAATTTCAGCTGTTTCAATACGAAATATTGAATATCTTGCTTTGGAGGACATGAAAAATATAACATTTGAACCCTTGATGAGGAAATATAGAATCTAATCCTGCAAAATGTGTTCCACATTTCAGTCCTTATTTTTGAGCAAATGAACATGAATTTTACTTCATTTATGCCATAATTCTATATTTCTTGTTTTTAAAAATCCTGAACTGTATTTTTATATCTCATTAATCACTGAGACTCATCCTTTCCAGCAGTTGCAATGCTAGACTTCTATCCATGTCAACTTGCGAGCACATCTGTTCATGGGAAAATGTCCTCGGCAGATTCCATCAAATTCCTTACGTTTTCTGCCGTCGCTTTCAACGTTCTCAGCTCAGCTTATCATCTCCTTCATCAATTCAACAAGCAAGATTCTACTTTAATCCATTAAGCTGGTCATGCATTGTTTCCACCATGGAAAATACATCTTTGCTTTCCTAAATTCATGCCGGATTTCTTTCAATTATATTTATTGCACGCGGCCTGTTTGACTTTCCATTCTGCTGTTCAGGGCTGACATATAGGTGTCATTCACATTCCAAAGTGAAACATGCAGCAACATTAACTCTTCCCGTCAAAAAACTCTGCTCCCAGCTAATGCCTTATTATTGATTCGCCAGCAACTAATTTTCACGCTATTCACCAGACCCTTCTTTTGCAATCAATTTCCTCCTCTCTTGTCTTATTTCCATTCACTCATTTCATTCCACTTGCCTGTTATTTGCTCGCTTGCTCACTGCCCATTCCGTAATGCACAATCGTATTCCCCACCATAGAATGGAAGAATCAAAGAATGGAATCATAGAATCGTACAATGCAGAAGGAGGCCATTCGGCCCCTCGAGTCTGCACCGACCACGATTCCACCCAGACCCTGTCCCCATAAACCGATATATTTACCCTCGCTAGTCCCTCTGACACCACGGGCCAATTTAACATAGCTAATCCACATCTCTGCACTGTGGGAGGAAACCGGAGCACTCAGATAAAAACCACGCAGACACGGGGAGAACGTGCAAACTCCGAACAGACAGTGACCCAAGCCGGGATTCGCACACGGACTCCTGGCACAGTCAGTCAGCATTGCTAACCATCGTGTTACCGTGCCGCCCGAGGATCGGGGAAAACTCATTGCATCTGATGAACATAACACTGGAAGTTCTCACTCCAGCAATTCAAGTAATGCCACCGCCAGAACATTACCCGTCCGAACAAGGCCGTCAACATGCTCACAGTTTTTTGGACCGGATTGCCACTTCTGAATGCTGTGCCCTCGTACATTATATCGGGTATAATCGCAAAGGCTGCTGGTATTGACGGTAAGTAGTACTGGTTTGTGTGTGTTTGTTGGGAACGGGGCGAGTGGGTGGTGCGTTGAAGTCAGGTTGATGAAGCCAAAGGAACATAAACAGATTACACTTTGCAAGGTCAAGAGAAGGCTAGCAGAGCGAAGAAGTTCAAAGTTGATATATTTGCTGTTACTCTCATTGTTATAATGTTTTCATTGGATTTTAGGTAAGCTATGCTGCAAGGGAGGATTTTTAATTATATGGAATAACTTATCACATCTCTGTTTTACAAATACATGTTAAACCATCTCGTGACAAGCATTTCTTTAACAGTGTGTTCCAGAGCAAAACACGATGGAAGATAAATTTATCCCTGCAACACCACGTATGTACCTTGCTAATCCCCATGGCACTAAGGGCCAATTTAACATGACCAGTCAACCTAAGTCGCACAACTTTGGACTGTGGGAGGAAACTGGAGCATCCGGAGTAAACCCACGCAGATACGAGGAGAATATAAACTCCACACAGACAGTGAATCAAGCCAAGAATCGAAGCCGGGTCCCTGTCGCTGTGAGGGAACAGTGCTAACCACTATGCCACCGTGCCGCCCATCTCTAATGGTAAATGCTTGATAAAAAATATCATTTTTATTTTAACAGTCTTTGGGCTATGTTTTTAGGGCGTGTTTCTTTTAAGGAATAATTAATGCTCCCGATTCCAAGATTACTGATGTGCTGTTAGTTGGGAGAAGGATTGCTGAGAATTCCTCTGCACTTCCAAAACAAGACTGCTGTATTTTCCTTGTCTATTTGTTGGATCAGTCTGCTCAATGGGAGGAGATCCCTGAGCAAGAGAGAGTTTATGGTTTCATTTAATTCGGGGTCAGGAACCAGAGGTTCGATAGTGTTCAACGTGCAGTTTTAAAATTGAGATGCCAGAACAGGACGAGAGGGGATCTCGGCACCAAATTAGTGAATCAAAAACAGAAAATGCTGGAAAATCTCAGCAGGCCTGACAGTATCTGTGGGGAGAGAATTAAGCCAATGTTTCGAGTCTACATGACCCTTCGTCGAAACGATGGCTCTCTTCTCTCCCCACAGATTCTGTCAGACCAACTGAGATTTTGCAGCATTGTCTGTTTTTGTTTCAGATTTCAGCCACAGCAACTTGAGTAATGCTATCGCCTCAACATTACCCATCCGAACAAGGCCGTCAACATGCTCACAGTTTTATGGACCGGATTGCCACTTCTGTATGCTGCACCCTCGTATAATCGCAAAAGCTGTTGGTATTGACGGTACGGAGTGCTGGTTCGTGTGTGCGTGTTTGGTTGGGGGCGAGTCGGTAGTGCGTTGGAGTCGGGTTGATGAAGCCAAACGAACATAAACAGATTACGCTTTGCAAGTTAACAGAGCGAAGAAGTTCAAAGTTGATATATTTGTTGTCACTCTCATTGTTATAATGTTTTCATTGGACCTTAGGTATATTTTAATCTATGCTGCAAGGGAGGATCTTTAATTATATGGAAGAACTTATCACATCCCCAGGATATTTTCTTTACTAAATTAGTGGTCGGCAGCACTTTGCAGAGGAAACAGCCTCATCGCACACAGTAGTGTCATATGGTCAATTGAATATATACTTTCCCGGGCCTCAGTCAAAATACTCCAGGAGTCAAACATTTTAACACCAACATTAATTACTGAATGTCTTCAAACGCTGATTGTATTCGCTGTGCAAGTGCAGCAAAACAGGTCTGGGTCGCTGATATTGGAATCAAAGTCCGGCTCTCGCTGGTCTGTTAATGCTCTCTTCAAGGAGTTTAGTGGGTTTTTAATTGATGTCAAGCAAGTCCAGTCAGCTGACCAGAATTTCCCCTGAAATTCCATCAATTTTATTTTTTGACACATCTGGGAGATATCAGGGCACTGACATCCCATCTTGAAGCGCTAAATTCCAATTGCACCCAATTCTGATCAGAAGAATTTGACGCTCAGCTGAACAGTTACAGTTGGATAAACTGCAATGTAAGAAGCCAATAATGGAACCAATGCACTCAATTGTAACTGAAAATGTATATTTCTTTTAAAGCTGCAGATGTTGTCCTTTTTATATTTAATCAGATTGCCTGTCAGTTAATGGAAAGGAGCTTCCGAATAGATTTTCCTAGTTTCAAAAGTAGGGCAAACTTCCTCAAATTGAACAGATCCTGAGACTGGGGAAATTGCCCACTTCATGACAGGAGTTTTCCGACTGCATTTCTTTTATGTTATATGTAATTAGGGCGTTCCAGCTTTGCCGAGAAGAATCATAATGAAATGCAAATGTTAATTCTCCTTCTCGCTCTACAGATAATCCCAGACACGTAGCGTTTTACCACTAAATTGCGTCTTCATTATTAAAGTAATAATCAAGCTAATTTGGAAATAATCACCCTTAATGCCCAATTCCATCAGTGAGCTTACATGCCGTGTCCAGCCTCGCTCCATTACGGCCACGTAGATAGAGACTGCTTGCACAGTCCATCAGGTGCGATCGATTTCATGTGGGAAGAAATGAGGAATATAGTCAGGAGAAGAAAATAATCCCAATCTCAATGGAGCAAGCGGGGAAACGCTTGTGGCAAACCCAAAATTAGGGTGATATGAAGCTGTTGCATTTAATGCAAGGACATAATTTGAATCGATTAATTCTTCGCCTGCCTGCACACCTGAATTACCACCAATTTCCCATCTCCCCCAACCTCATTCACCTTTCTCAACATCAAAATACATGTGCTGGGGAATTCGTAACGGGAATACATCCTTTGCTTAAAGACGGACATAGATTGAATTTATTATGAAAGGAGCCATTGAATAAAATAATGCTAGGGTTCCTTTCACCTGCCACCGACAGTGTTTTAGCGGTTCTCTTTGTTGAGTTTGTTCAATTTAACCTGCTTCCAGGAAGACAAACTGCAAACAAAGGCGGAATTTTCACGGGGGTGCAGTGCTTCCGGTCCCGCTGGACACAGGAGCAAGTCCTAGTCTGGCAGGAAATTCTCACGAGAGCGACATAATTGTATTTGCATCAGGGAGCCCTGGGCGTCATTCAGGTAAATAGCACGAGGTATCACTGTCAGCGCGACATCCACAGTATTTCCCGTTGGCGATGGTAGCTTCCATCAAGTGGAATTCACCAAGCTGAAAGATGCAAAGGAATGGACGCCACGAATCATGCTGACCCGCCTGGCTGTTCAGAGATCGGGTTACAAATTTAAAAGGGGGGCCCAATCTCCACATGCGTGTAAAGTTCGACAACCTCAGAAACGGAAATGTTGATATCCTGTTGATAATGGGAGAACCAGCAACTAAGCCCAGAGTGTTGTCTTCCTCCACAGCCCTGAAATAACGAGTGATCCCCACACCGTGCAGGCACGAGGGAACCCAATCCGACACCCTCCCTTTTCAGCACACTTCCGCTGCATTCCCTTACTCAGACATTGTTAAGCTCCCCTCATGTGCCCTTCCACCTCACCTCCCTCAAACATAAGACACACTCAGTGTATCCCACAGCAGTCTCGCCGCAGACCACCTGCCCAGCCTCCTCTTTACTCAGCCCGACTGAAAAAAACCACAAACCCCTTCCACTCAGACCCTTCCAGTCCCCCTTAAGAATCCCTTCCTCATCAGATCTTCCCTCTGGCCTGCAATAAACCCCCAAATTCAGGGCTAAGGCTAGAAATCCTGCAGTGATTAGTCAAAGTCCCGACTCCCCATTGTTGTCCACCCACTACAAGTCACAATTCATGAGTGTGATGGAATGCCCTACCATTTTCTGAATGCGTACAACTCCAATAACACTCAGGTCATCGAACCCAGGACAAAGCATTCCTCTTGATTGCTGTTACTGCAACAAATATTCAATTCCTCAACTCCGACGAGCTGTGGTATCTGTGTGTACCAGAAATACGATGCACTGCAGGAATTCACTGATGTTTGTTTTGCAAAGTCTTCCAATCACACGATATCTACTATCTAGACGAAATATGGCAGCAGATATCTGGGAACACCTGCATCTGGAAGTCCCCCTTCAAGCCATTCAACATCCTGCCGTGGAAATTCATCACAATTTCGTCACTGGCTAAACCCTGGAAGACCCTCCCTCCCAGCAGTGTGGTTGTACCTGCAACTCAGAGTCTGCAGCGAGTCAGGAAGGCAGTCCAGGAAAGAGCAACATGCAAGCAAACTAAATATCGGACAATCCAACGAAGTCAAAATCCTATAAATGAATAAAAACATGTCCATTTCATACATTACATCACGAAAAACTTCTTCGAGGACACATCCAAAACTGAGTAATATAGAATAAGTGTTTCATGCACCTTCAGGCAATCAAAGTCCTCATGTAGAACGAGCTGATGACAAACGTTTATCTAACCGAAGCCCTTCAAACACTAATAGGGAAGGGAGAGCTTGTATACCATCTGCACTGCCTCATTGAATAATCCCCGAGAAGGTATAACGCAGAGGTAGATTTAAGGTACTGATTTAAGTTGAGCAAATATTATGTGTATAAGACATCATCTAATTATTTCCCAAACAACCATTCATCGCACCTACAGAACAACGTTCCATTAATAACTCTCATTGAGCAAGTTCCGTGCGAAATGCAGAGTGTTATTTGTCTGAATTTGCTCACACTCCACTCGCTCCAAATTTAACTATCAGTGACTCTAACATGAGATTGAGCATTATTTGCCTTATTGGAATGAGATGTGTGTTGGTATGGTGACTGGGTATGAATATGTTTTCCGACAGATGCCATTTCTTGGGAGAATTGTTCAAATCTATTATTGAATATCAATGCAGACTTATTAGTGATATATATCTGTGTGAGATTGTGGAGTAGTTTTAATATCAATAGACCCCTAATGCAGGGACCTATCACCTGCATGGATGGAAGTTCAAATTCCACCTTGGTTAGTAGTGAAATTTAAATTCAATTTGTAAAATGTCAGGAACATTAACTAAGTCTGTGTAATAATGACGATCAAATTGGCATCTGCTGTCAGAAACAGACTGTCTGGTTCATTGATGTCCTTGCCGACAAGGAAGTCTGCCGTTCCAGTTATGTCTGGTCAAAATATATTTCCGGATTCTTAACTGCCCTCTGAAATTGCCCAGTAAGTTATTTGTTTCAATGAAACTTAAGCAATGGCAAGCTATGCTGGCCTTGACAGCGGCGCCCCACCCCAGGAATTAATAAAGATTACAGGCGCTGTTCATCTGTATTTCTTGTACCTTCACTTCCTATAAAGGCAAGGGCCCGTGTTGCATTTTACATGATAGCTGCCTCAAAGTATTTGACAAGAGATATATCTGAACTTAATGTTTGCAGACAGAAAATTCACGGTTTCTTTTGCAGAACCCTTCAATATTTCGAAGGCAGATTGAGACATAGTTCGTACGATAATCGGACATGGGGTAAGCCTATACATGTTAAGGACACTTTGAAATTCTTCGCAGCTGATTGATACATAGCTCGGACTGTAATTGACAATGTGGCAACACGATAAAACTTAAGGACACTGAAATTCCTCGCAGCAACTCTGAATATGTATGTCAATCTTTAGCAGGAGCAATTGAATTCTTAGAGGTAGTTGCCGATCTTCCATCACAGAGTGAGTGAATATAACGAATCGACTGAAAAGGACTATGTTGTGAAATTCCGTGGAGTATTTGTCTCGGTAATTGTTGAACGATACTCTGTGATTACAAAAAAACGTAACGAGAAAACTCATATAAATCTAATTATTTAACTGACTGCAACTATAATTTAGTGGTAAATAAATACAGTTATGCAGGTTACAGAATGAAGAATATTCATTCTAATTACTCAGCAACAATATTAAAGGTTTTTTCTCCAGCACTCAGCAACATATATCTCATCAAAAATTAATTCGATTGCATTTAAAACTAGCAGACCTGTCAAGACAGTACAGTTATTTTAAATTGAAATAATCGTTGACATGAGTAGCTCGAGTCTTGACGAAATGATACTCATTTGGAGCTCATTAATTCATAGTCTTGAAGCAACTTTCCCAAATAAATGTTGCACCTTCCTGCCGCAGAATATCGAACTACTTTTCAGGCTGGCATCTGCAATGACAGATGGATGGAAATCAACTTAACTGGCAAACATCAGGTCATATCAGTAAAGATGAAACAAAAAGTTTCATAAATAATGGTAATATTTAACATCATGCCTCTGTCCTGAGATCTTTGGTATTATCCAAAATACATTATACGGTCAGTAATTAAAGAAATCTACGATGACTGTGGAGGAACAGAGTGAAAGTATGGATGCTAACTTTCTATGCGACAGCTTCGCCTATGCTTAGTGAGATATAAGGAACGAGGAAAGACAGGATCATATTCACGAGGCTGTGACCTTGTGCAATGCTGCAGCAGTGATCCATTTTATTCGCTCCTGGCATGTCGCTGTCACAGGTAAGGTTATCATTTATTGTCCATACTAAATTATACTTGGGCAATGGTTGGTGAGAATTCATTCGCCACTGCAGTCCATCTGTTAGTTGTCTGTTGTGGTTTAGAAACATAGAAACATAGAAAAACTACCGCACAAAGCAGGCCCTTCGGCCCCAAAAGTTGTGCCGAATATATCCCTACCTTTTAGGCCTACCTATAACCCTCCATCCTATTAAGTCCCATGTACTCATCCAGAGTCTCTTAAAAGACCCTATTGAGTTTGCCTCCACCACCACTGACGGCAGCCGATTCCACTCGCCCACCACCCTCTGTGTGAAAAACGTCCCCCTAACATTTCCCCTGTACCTACCCCCCAGCACCTTAAACCTGTGTCCTCTCGGAGCAGCCATTTCCACCCTGGTAAAAGCCTCTGAGAATCCACCCGATCTATGCCTCTCAACATCTTATATACCTCTATTAGGTCTCCTCTCATCCTGCGTCTCTCCAAGGAGAAAAGACCGAGCTCCCTCAGCCTATCCTCATAAGGCATGCCACTTAATCCAGGCAACATTCTTGTAAATCTCCTCTGCACCCTTTCAGTCTTTTCCACATCCTTCCTGTAATGAGGCGACCAGAACTGAGCACAGTACTCCAAGTGGGGTCTGACGAGGGTCTTATATAGTTGCATCATTATCCCCGGACTCCTAAACTCAATCCCTCGATTGATAAAGGCCAGCACACCATCCGCCTTCTTAACCACCTCCTTCACCTGCGGGGCCGATTTGATGGAAATAAATGACTAGCTGAAACATTTCAGAAGGCACCATCTATACAGCCAGATCTGTGTAGCTGGATGGGTGATTATAATCACAGTGTGTGGTCTACGTAGCTCGGTGAGTCAGAATGATACGAATGAGGGCAGTAAATTACTTAGCGTTAATCTGAATATTAGCAATGTATCTTCGTCAGTGCAAGTGCAAACAATGCGGTTATTCATGTATTCTGGAATGTCAAAAACATGTATAGAGGCGAGTGAAGTACCTGGCTAAATAATAGCAGGAGCAATTGGCTCAATGATGTATCAAGATGTTTAGATATATTAAAAATGAGGACTAAAATTTCCGTGCATGCGCTGTCACATATGTATAGTTGAGTAGAGCTAATGACATTGAAGTCACTGATACCTCCGGACATACGGATACAGAAAATAAGTGCAGATGTTTTCAATTCTGTCCCTCTGGCAAGAACATAGAATCATAGAATCCCTACAGTGCTGAAGGAGGGCACTCGGCCCATCGAGTCTGCACTGATCACAATCCCACTCAGGCCTTATTCCCATGCATTTACTCTGCTCATCCTCCTGACGCTAAGGGACAACTTAATATGGCCAATCCGCCTAACACGCACATCCTTGGACTGTGGGAGGAAACCAGAGTCCCCAGAGGAAACCCACACAGACACGGGGAGAAAGTGAAAACTCCACACAGACAGTGACCCAACCTGGGAATCGAACCTTGGCCCCTGGAACTGTGAGGCAGCAGTGTTAACCACTGTGCCACCATGCTGCCCCATGTACCATTCAATTATAGCCTCAACAATCACCTACAAAATCTCAGTTTCTTACACGGTCCAGACTCTAATATATTTTATACCTGTAAAACGATTGACCTTATCTTGAATATGCACATTAACTCAGCAGTCACTGCCTTATGACATTAATGATTCAAAAGTTACCCCAATCTCAGTGTGATAAAAGTACTCGAAAAGAAATCCAAATATTTTGCTCCATATTGTGGGATTAGGTTTAACATTTCTAGACCCTCCCCAAAGGGAAGTCATGTTTCATGCCTTTACCTTGCCTGACAGAACAGCAAGACCCGTTCAGCTATTTGCCTGAATGAGTACTGACAACAATAAAGTTAATTTAAATTGAAATAATAGATTACATGAATAGTTAGTGTTCTGAAGAAATGATCCTAATTTTGGAGCTCAATAAATCATAGTCTTCAGTTTTCCCGATTCAAGGTTGTACTTCCCTGCCACAGAATATCTATCCACTTTTCAGGCAGGCATTTGCAACAACAGATGGATGGAAATCAAAACTGGCAAATATTCGATAATATTAGCCATGGTGAAATAATTTTAATGACGTTTCCGATTCTGCAATGAAATTAAGACCGTGATCAGTGAAGTTCCTGGATATACTTATTGATAATACAAGTCAAGAAATTGTTATAACTTGGTTGTTTAGTGACATGAATGGTGACTTCAGTGATGTTACTAGATGGGTGGTGATATTCCGAGTGAATAACTGATTTACCTGGATGAGTGGAAAGAGTAACAAGTCAGGACAATGTTACTGGTGCACAGTGAGAATAAGACAGAGGGAAGACAAAGAACTAAATGTGCACTGATGTTGGCATAGATTTATCAGATTGGAGTAGGAAATAGAGAAAGGTCACCTTCCTCCAGCCTGATGAAATAAGGTCACCTCAATGCAACTGCTTGACCAGAGCGTGAGGAATGTGCAAATGTGTCTGCTGCTGCAAATCTTTATCTCCACAGGAACTTGGTCACAACTCCGTCAGAAACCGAAAAATGACCAACTCCGTTCAATTCCAAGGAAGCATGAGTGAGCATATGCAGCCAGGCCTGTGACACAGAATCTCAAAGGGCAGTGTGAACCCAGCCCGGCCCGTGCGACTTATTCTCAAAGGGCAAACTGATTCCAGCCAGGCCTTTGACACTGAATCACAAAGGACAGAGTGAACACAGAAAGGTCTGTGACACTGAAACGCAAAGGACAAAGGGAAGTCAGCCAGGCCTGAGACACTAAATCTCAAAGGACAGAGTGAATCCTGCCAAGTATGTGACATGGAATCTCAAATGACAGAGTGAACCCAATCAGGCCTGCGACACTGAATCTCAAAGGGCTGAGGGAAACAAGTCAGGCCTGTGATACTGAATCTCAAAGGACATGGTGTACCCAAACAGGCCTGTGACACTGAATCTCAAAGGGCGGAGTGAATACAGCAAGGCCTGGGCCACTGAATCACAAAGGAGAGAGTGAATCCAGCCACGCCTGTGACGATGAATCTCAAAGGACACAGTGAACACAGCCAGACCTTTGACACTGAATGCCAAAGCATCGAGTGAAGTCAGCCATGCCTGTGACACTGAATCGCAAAGAACAGTGCAAACCCAGTAAGGCATGTGACACTGAATCTCAAAACCACAGTGAATTAAGCCAGGCCTGCGACACAGAACCTGCAAGGACATAGTGAACCAAGCCAAGCATGTGACACTGAGTCTGAAAGCACAGAGTGAATTGCGCCAGGTCAGTGACACTGAATCACAAAGGACAGAGTGAACACAGAAAGGCCTGTGAAACTGAAATGCAAAGGACAAAGTGAACCCAGCCAGGCTTCAAACACTGTATGTCAAAGGACAGAGTGAATCCTGCCAAGTCTGTGACACTGAATCCCAAACGACACATTGAATCCAAAGAGTCCTTTGATACTGGATCTTAAAGGACAGAGTGAATCCAGCCAGCCTATGGCACTGAAGCTCAAAGAACACAGGGAACTAAGGCAGGTCTGTGACGTTGAATCGCAAAGGACACAGTGAACCCAAACAGACCTGTAACACTGAATTAGAAAAGATGGAGTGAATATAGCTAGTCCTGGTGCACTGAATCTCAAATGACAGTGTGAATCCAGCTCGGCCTGTGGCACTGAACCTCAAAGGACACAGTGAACACAGACAGGCTGGTGACATTGACTCTCAAAGGACAGAGTGAACCCAGCCAGGCCGGAGACACTGAATCCCAAAGGACAAGGTGAATCCAGCAAGGCCTGTGATATTGAACCTCAAAGGACACAGTGAACCCAGCCAAGCCTGTGACACTGAATCGCAAAGGACACAATGAACAGAGCCCGGCCTTTGGCACAGAATCTCAGAGGACACACTGTACCCAACCAGGCCTGTGACACTGAATCTCAAAAACACAGTGAAGCAAGCCAGGCCTGTGACAAGGAATCTCAACGGACACAGTGAACCCAGCCAGGCCCGTGACACTGTTTCTCAATGGACACAAATACTCCAACCAGGCCTGTGACACTGAATCTCAAAGGACATGTTGAATCCAGCCAAGCATCTGACACCAAATCTGATAGGACACAGTGAACCAAGCCAGGCCTGTGACTAATATTATTTTATGTCGGGAATCCAAACACACTCTTCCCATTTTTTAAGCATCGCCAATATTCCGGAATATTAGAGAATAGTTGGATAGATTGGAATGATCTCGACTACCTCGGGAGTGTCACGCCATATTGGAAAAGAATGAACAGAGAAAGAGTTTTAGAAGTGTTAAACTTTCCCAGATGTCAATGAACAGAGGTCGATGATAAACTTGAGAGCTGAGATAATTCGACATTTGCTACTCAATGTTATTGAGGATTATGGAACAAAGACCGTTATGTGGAGACAGGTCATGGATACGTTAAAGCTTAATGGATGGTAAACATACATGTGCGGCTGAACATCTTCCACCTGATGCTCTGGTTATGAATGCATTCAAATACATATGATTCATTTCATCTACACGCATTTCACAATCTAATAACAGCATTGAGCACACCACTTGAGTATATCTGCTCCCGTCTTTTGGTGAATCCATGAGTTATAGCAAGTTGCGAACAATAACGTGAGACTAAAATTCAGGCAATGCGTTCTGGAGAGAACGATGCTCTGCTTTGACTTAGGCGGGATGTCGAGCAGTGCATTCAGCCATTATATGTGACACCATAGTCACAAGAAACCATACAATCCACGAACGAAACACTGTGACATCAAGTTTACAACATGAACTGCAAGATATCATCCAGCCTCCTTACACTGCTGTTTTCAAAGCCAGTTCGAGGAAAAGGTCGTAACATACACAGGGCCGGTGCAAGCTGCAATTCACCTTCATGCGAATTACCCTTCTAACTTCAAAATATCAAGCCGTTCACTTCACTGTCGCTCGATCAATTCCTGGAATTCAGTGCCTATCAATACTGTAGGTACATGTGCACCACATTGTCTGCAGTGGTTCAACAGGCTGTTCAGCATCAGCTTCCCAAGAGCAATGACAATGTATAATAAATGTTGTTCTAGCGAGCGACAGCCACATGCCATGAATGAATAATATGAATTACAAAAAAAGCTCGAACAGATTGGTGTCTTTGCCGCATATTCCAGGGGGGAGGGAAACATTAGTCTTTGGAGTCGGACTCAAGTGTCCTTTGTTCCGGAGGCTAAAATGGAAGGGACGTGAGGCCATGAACGGCAATATCCTTTTGGGAGGAAGAGGCGAACCACAGGGTGAGGTATTTCATTCATGTGATTCTGGGGCACCGCTCATTCTCTGAACCTCTCCCACCTGAAACTCCTGTGCCCTATCCGACAGCTAGTTTACCCTATCGCTGGAGTGGAGAACAATCTGATCTTCTGCTGCTGTTTGCCAGCCTGCCAAGTGCACACATTCAATAGAAATGTATGTGCACAGTCCACGCATACTGCCACAAGGAGATTGCGTCGATTCAGCTCGTAAGTGTTAAATGTGCAAACCTTTCACTTTTAACCTATCCAGGTAAGTTAAAATTACGCTCATCATCAAATAGGTTCAAACGTAGGACCTGGTCTTTCACATCCACTTTCACCCACATTGCGAAACCCACAAAGCAGCGTTTATTTATTGAAACCAGCAACATTTTGGTGTAAACTGTCTATTGTCAGCAGAATCGGGCAGTGAGATGTTGGATACTATGCTGGGGCTGATAAGTTACTGACAGATTCTGACACATTGCTCAAGGCTGCAGACAGAATGGCAACTGGTTCTCAGTCAGGTCCATGTCCAGGCAAATACTTAACGGACTGAAAAACAGATCAAAATGACCAAATGCTTAGAACAACTCAAATGATCCGGATTGAATTTCTTACACACACATATTTCATTCTGAACAACAGCAGCACTGATTCCACTCCTGTACACATGAGTGCTGTTCAGCCCAAGCCAAAACTGAGATACAATTGAAGTCCCAATAAATGTAGAATCACAATCTCATTGCAACACAGGAATCCAGATCTGCCCATCCAGTCCAATAAGTTAGAGTGCACTGATGGAACTCGCTGTCTTGAGGCAAACCAGAGTGGATAAATACCCAGGACCGGACAGGGTATTCCCACGGACCTTGAGGGAAGCGAGTGTTGAACTTGCAGGGGCCCTGGCAGACATATTTAAAATGTCAGTATTCATGGGGGGAGGTGCCGGATGATTGGAGGGTGGCTCATGTTGTTCCATTGTTTAAGAAAGGTTCCAAAAGAAATCCGGGATATTATCGGCCAGTAAGTTTGACGTCGGTGGTGGGCAAGTTATTGGAAGTTGTGAAAAAGGATAGGATCTACAAATATTTGGATAGACAGGGACTTATTAGGGAGAGTCAACATGGCTTTGTGCGTGGTAGGTCATGTTTGACCAATCTATTAGAGTTTTTCGAGGAGGTTACCAGGAAAGTGGATGAAGGGAAGGCGGTGGATGTTGTCTACCTGGATTTCAGCAAGGCCTTTGACAAGGTCCCTCATGGGAGGTTAGTTAGGAAGGTTCAGTCGCTAGGTATACATGGGGAGGTAGTAAATTGGATAAGACACTGGCTCAATGGAAGAAGCCAGAGAGTGGTTGTGGAGGATTGCTTCTCTGAGTGGAGGCCTGTGACTAGTGGTGTGCATGATGTGGAGATGCCGGCGTTGGACTGGGGTAAACACAGTAAGAAGTTTAACAACACCAGGTTAAAGACCAACAGGTTTATTTGGTAGCTCAGTTTGGTAGCTGAGTTACAGAGAGAGATTATTTGGTGTGGCTTTTGCTACCAAATAAACCTGTTGGACTTTAACCTGGTGTTGTTCAACTTCTTACTGTGTTTACCCCAGTCCAACGCCGGCATCTCCACATCATGAGTACCATCGACACCGCAAACTGCCGGCTCCAAGTGGAGAGGATCTCCAAGAAGATCGCGCATATCGACACAGACATCAAGGTGTGGCTTTTGCTACCAACTAAACCTGTTCGACTTTAACCTGGTGTTGTTAAACTTCTTACTAGTGGTGTGCCGCAGAGATCGATGTTGTGTCCATTGTTGTTTGTCATCTATATCAATGATCTGGATGATAATGTGGTAAATTGGATCAGCAAGTTTGCTGATGATACAAAGATTGGAGGTGTTGTGGACAGTGAGGAAGGTTTTCAAAGCTTGCAGAGGGATTTGGACCAACTAGAAAAATGGGCTGAAAAATGGCAAATGGAATTTAACGCAGACAAGTGTGAGATATTGCACTTTGGAAGGACAAACCAAAGTAGAACGTACAGGGTAAATGGTAGGACTCTGAAGGGTGCAGTTGAACAGAGGGATCTGGGAATACAGGTACAGAATTCCCTAAAAGTGACGTCACAGGTGGATAGGGTCGTAAAGAGTGCATTTGGTACATTGGCCTTTAAAAATCGGAGTATTGAGTATAAAAGTTGGAGTGTTATGGTAAGGTTATATAAGGCATTGGTGAGGCCGAATTTGGAGTATTGTGTACAGTTGTGGTCACCTAGGTACAGGAAGGATGTAAACAAGATTGAAAGAGTGCAGAGAAGGTTCGCAAGGATGTTACCGGGACTTGAGAAGCTGAGTTACTGAGCGAGATTGAATAGGTTGGGACTTTATTTCCTGGAGCGTAGAAGATTGAGGGGAGATTTGATAGAGGTGTATAAGATTTTGATGGGTATAGATAGAGTGAATGCAAGCAGGCTTTTTCCGCTGAGGCTAGGGGAGAAAAAAACGAGAGGGCATGGGTTAAGGGTGAAAGGAGAAAAGTTTAAAGGGAATATTAGGGGGGGCTTCTTCACGCAGAGAGTGGTGGGAGTGTGGAATGAGCTGCCGGATAAAGTGGTAAACTTTTAACATTTAAGAAAAACGTGGACGGGTTCATGGATGAGAGGGTTGTGGAGGGATATGGTCCAAGTGCAGGTCAGTGGGACTAGGCATAAAATGGTTCGGCACAGACAAGAAGGGCCAAAAGGCCTGTTTCTGAGCTGTAATTTTCTATGGTTCTGTGGTTCTATAACTGGGGCATTCACACCTGATCCACTGTCCGAAGCATCATGGCCCCTTCTCTTTTCCTTCCCAAATGTTCTCACCCACAGTGAGGAGATTGCATTTTTGGGAATGTGTCCTTTAAATATAGCTAGGCGAACGCTGCAGCCTGATTTCATTCCCCTCATAAACTCGCACTAAAAACTAAGTGTTAGCTCCTACTTGTGTTCCATGTGGTGAAAATCCAGGGGAACAATTTCCTTGCTTAAGGTGCAGGCAGAGCTGACTCTGTTCCTGAGATCTCAGTTGCAGGAAGGGCAAAGCAGAGAAAAGGAAAACAAAACAAAGTAACTTGCCTGTAATATGGCGAGCCTTATCGAGAAAGCTATCTCTGGCACCAGAAACACAACATATTTCTCTGTAAATGGAAGCATTAATGAATAGAAATAGGAAGGATAGAGTAGATTAATCATTACGCTATTGGAGTAAAGAGCACATGCAGTCAAATGCTCCATCTCAGGGACCTAACATCAGGGGAAGTCACCAACAAGATTGTTTACTTAGAAAATCATACCCCCGCTTGTTAGGCGATAACAGAAAAGCTTTTCAGAGAGTGGTTTAATAATATAAGATTGGAACTTCAACAATGTTCTGTGTACTGACTAATGATGTAAGCGTCTTATGCAACAGGTGGTGGCATGGGGGGATTGCGATTGGAACACAAAACCGAGAGTCATTCTCTGAGGACCCTGCTTCAAGTTACATTGCAGATGGTGAAATTGAATTAAAAGTCTGATGATTACAATGACTACATTACAGATTTACGAAAGGAAATTCACCTGGCTCATCAGTGTCCTTTAGGGAAGGAAATCTGCCAGCATGTCACTCCAGATCCCCAGCAATGTGGTTGAACCTATTGCCGTGACAACTGGGCCAGCAAGTCACTCAGTAAAAGGACAACTTTGGATGGACAACAAATGCTGGTCCAGATAGTGACAATAACATCCCATGCATTAATGAAAAAAATGGGATTCTGAACAGCTTTTATCAACTTGAAATCGACAGCATATTTCTTGGTCTCAGGGAAATTTGTGTCTATTCATTGTGGACGTTGAACGAATGTCATTTTCCCCATGTGTATACAAATGTTCCTTCTTCACAAACAAACAACTAAAGCGTGTCAAAGATTGCTTTCTGCAAATAAAATTCTTTTTTAAGACAGGCAGACAACGGTACGAGTGGCATCACCCACTTTTATTTATCTTAAATCAAAGTTATTGTCCAAGACTCACAATTTTATAAATTAGCAGATGATTGTAAAACAAAACAATTCTGTAAAACCCAAAATTGTAACAGTGGACAGAGAGAGATAAAGGCAGGAAGTGATAGCAATAAGAAAGATGGACAAAAAAAGAAAGGGAGAGACAGAAAACTAAACGGCCCACTCATTTAGAGAACAATCCGAGAAGCGTGAACTTTTCCAAAATCCATATCACCAATTTTGACAACATTGCGAGCATTTTTCGTAGAAATAGGCTCCATTCCCCTGGATTACAAAACATTTGCCGAAACGTACACTTTTCTGACCGACTTAGGAATTGTTTGTAAATCACATGATATACCATGGAAAACTTTGGTTTTGTATGCGGTACTTGGGCCGCACATTGATCTCTTGCAAGGCTGTTGATTATGGATTAATTTTTCGGACTTCACCTGGAGTTTCGTGCGCAGTTCTGGTCTCCTTATTTATAGTGTGGAACAAATGTGAAACATGGTCGATGGTTCTGTTCCTCATATCCATCATTTAAACTACACTTTGAATATTATGTATGATGCCCTCTCCATGTCTCTCATTTCGATCACACTGGAACATTGTGCACAGTTATTCTGCTCGTTCAGGCAACATGTAGTGCAGATTGTCCAGTTTTGTTATCTATATCCCTCATTTACACAACAAACGGAAGGCCTGAGTACACTTCGGCTCTGCATATCCCTCATTTTCACTGCACTTGACGACGGTGCGCACTTCTGTTCCCTACTTCCTTCATCAGTCAGCAATTTTGACTTTGCAAATAATGTCCATTCCCCTAATTTCGTTCCCACCCAATGCATTCTACCGAGTTCCCAATGTCCATATATTTAATTGCGACAAAACCTGGAGAATTGTGTTCAGTTCTCTTCTCCACATGCACCATTTCGGCAACACTGGGAGCATTATGCACAGTTCTGGCCTTAATATCCCTTCCTATCTTAGCGACATATCGTTCTGTGAAAAGTGCTGTTTGGACTTCTGTCCGTAGATGTTAAAAAGCTGGAAATCAAGTAAAATGTGAGCATATTTGTTTCAATGCTACCTGAATCTGAAGATGCGTGTATGCCTGAGGGATTGTACTTCAATTGGAACAATACAAATAGCTAGTTTTTAATAATTATACTGTGTGATGTATAAGTCTTGTAACTGGTAAATGTTAAACGTTAATCCGCTTTGCTATCATCTAACTGCGATCTTTAATGAAGGTTGTTTGATAAAAGCTTCCGAGTGAATCAACTTATGCTCATCAGAGACAATATAAAATATAAGACTTCGCGTCCAGGCGAACATTACAAAACGTCATGGAGTTTCTGGCCTGAGACTTAGCAGCCTTTCCCCTGACCTATCCCTTAAACCCACACATTGATCATGGCTAACCTTTATACACCTTTAAAATTGGGCAAAAATGGGGACATTTAGTATGGTGAATCCACCTAACCTGCATGTCCTTCGACTTTGTGAGGAAACCGGAGGAAACCCACACAGACACGGGGAGAACGTGCAAACTCCAAACAGAAATTCAGCCAAGGCCCGAATTCAACTCGAGACTCCTGGTGCAGTCAGGCTGTCTTGCTAATCAGTGTGCCAGCGCACCACCCATATATAGAACAAGATGATTTACAGACACAGAGTCAATAATGGGACTTAAGGCATCCAACTCCGGAAGGTTCTGATTGTTTCTATCCCAACGATGGAAGGAACGTCCAAAGTACTTTTGATTCGTGGACCATAATTTTTGATTGCAAAACATTTCATATCACTCCACTATGTCAGAGAGGTATAAGATAATCAATCATAGGCGAGCTATACGGATACATGTTGTCAGACCAGACTTCAATGCAATGTGATGTGACTAGAAATGCTCCCGGGACTACAAGTCCAAACTCACAAGTAGAAATTGGAGAAACACCTGTTGAATTCCCTGGAATGACAGTGTTCAATATTGAATAGAATAAGGTATTCAGTGTGATAACGGACCACATAAGGGTGAAAAGGGAAACTATATTCGCCTGTTAAGTACTCTGATTGTAGAGAATAGTCAAGGAGGACTCGCCATGTATTGTATTAGAAAATTTATCAAACGTTGTTACATACAATGGATGATAAAATGTTTAGTTGCTCTGGGCACAGCAATCAATTCCAGATCAATGTGTTTGTTTAACAGTAGATCTAATGTAATTATGTTACATAAGGGTCTACAGGTTGACGCACAAAGGTGGACAACTGGATTCTTTGCGCAAGTCTTTCGCAGCCTCGTTGAATGGTAGCCCGTGCATGTTCCACAGAGGCGTCAGTGTGCTGCTGGATTCTATCCTGGAGTGAATCAGTAATCTCATGTCCTGAAACCATGTTCACTTTTATGAGACAGGGTGGCGCCTGGTAGCCGATCATGTCTCGGTTGGAGGCAAATAATTAACAGATGGGTAAATAGCTCGAAAGTAATAAATTGTTGTATTACACAAGGGGCCACAATAGGATGACTCTGTTAACACCCTGAGTTCACAGTGCATAGTATGGTTGTCCATATTTATTGGTTCATAAAAACAATATCACTGCACATTTCTGACGCCTATCTCTCAATTAGGTTACAAAAAGATCACAGTGCACAGTTCCCGCTTTCATGCGAAGCACTTAGACAAGATTGAGATAATTGTGCACTACTCTGATATCAATATCGTACATTTAGACATAAGAACATAAGAACATAAGAAATAGGAGCAGGAGTAGGCCATCTAGCCCCTCGAGCCTGCCCCGCCATTCAATAAGATCATGGCTGATCTGACGTGGATCAGTCCCACTTACCGCCTGATCCCCATAACCCTTAATTCCCTTACCGATCAGGAATCCATCCATCCGCGCTTTAAACATATTCAGCGAGGTAGCCTCCACCACCTCAGTGGGCAGAGAATTCCAGAGATTCACCACCCTCTGGGAGAAGAAGTTCCTCCTCAACTCTGTCTTAAACCGACCCCCCTTTATTTTGAGGCTGTGTCCTCTAGTTTTAACTTCCTTACTCAGTGGAAAGAACCTCTCCGCCTCCACCCTATCCAGCCCCCGCATTATCTTATAAGTCTCCATAAGATCCCCCCTCATCCTTCTAAACTCCAACGAGTACAAACCCAATCTCCTCAGCCTCTCCTCATAATCCAAACCCCTCATCTCCGGTATCAACCTGGTGAACTTCTCTGCACTCCCTCCAATGCCAATATATCCTTCCTCATATAAGGGGACCAATACTGCACACAGTATTCCAGCTGCGGCCTCACCAATGCCCTGTACAGGTGCATCAAGACATCCCTGCTTTTATATTCTATCCCCCTCGCAATATAGGCCAAAATCCCACTTGCCTTCTTGATCACCTGTTGTACCTGCAGACTGGGCTTTTGCGTCTCATGCACAAGGACCCCCAGGTCCCTTTGCACTGTAGCATGTTTTAATTTGTTTCCATTGAGATAGTCATCCCATTTGTTATTATTTCCTCCAAAGTGTATAACCTCGCATTTATCAACGTTATACTCCATTTGCCATATCCTCGCCCACTCACTCAGCCTGTCCAAATCTCTCTGCAGATCTTCTCCGTCCTCCACACGATTCACTTTTCCACTTATCTTTGTGTCGTCTGCAAACTTTGTTACCCTACACTCCGTCCCCTCCTCCAGATCATCTATATAAATGGTAAATAGTTGCGGCCCGAGTACCGATCCCTGCGGCACGCCACTAGTTACCTTCCTCCAACCGGAAAAACACCCATTTATTCCGACTCTTTGCTTCCTGTCGGATAGCCAGTCCCCAATCCACTTTAACATACTACCCCCAGCTCCGTGTGCCCTAATCTTCTTCAGCAGCCTTTTATGGGGCACCTTATTAAACGCCTTTTGGAAATCCAAAAACACCGCATCCACCGGTTCTCCTCCATCAACCGCCCTAGTCACATCTTCATAAAAATCCAACATGTTCGTCAAGCACGACTTTCCCCTCATGAATCCATGCTGCGTCTGATTGATCGAACCATTTCTATCCAGATGCCCTGCTATCTCCTCTTTAATAATGGATTCCAGCATTTTCCCTACTACAGACGTAAGGCTGACCGGCCTATAGTTACCCGCCTTTTGTCTCCTTCCTTTTTTAAACAGCGGCGTAACATTAGCCGTTTTCCAATCAACCGGCACTACCCCAGAATGCAACGAGTTTTGATAAATAATCACTAACGCATCCACTATTACCTCTGACATTTCTTTCAATACCCTGGGATGCATTCCATCCGGACCCGGGGACTTGTCCACCTTCAGTCCCATTAGTCTACCCAGCACTGCCTCTCTGGTAACATTAATTGTATTAAGTATTTCTCCTGCTGCCAACCCTCTATCGTTAATAGACAGCAGAGGGGACGATATACATAGTTAAATGGCACACTGGCACAATGGTTAGCACTGCTCCCTCACAGCACCAGGGACTCGGGTTCGATTGCCAGCTTGGGTCATCTGTCTGTGTAGAGTTTGCACATTCTCCCCGTGTCTCCGTGGGTTTCCTCCGCATGCTCCCCGTGTCTCCAACTTCACCAAGGAGAGGGGCCATGTTTTTGAGGAAGAGAAGGTGTTACAGGCTAATAGGCTGGAGGAAATAGATGTTCGGAGGGAGGATGTCTTGGCAGTTTTGAATAAACTGAAGGTCGATAAGTCCCCTGGGCCTGATGAAATGTATCCTAGGATTCTTTGGGAGGCAAGGGATGAGATTGCAGAGCCTTTGGCGTTGGTCTTTGGGTCCTCGCTGTCCACGGGGATGGTGCCAGAGGACTGGAGAATGGCGAATGTTGTTCCTCTGTTTAAGAAAGGGAATAGAAATGACCCTGGTAATTATAGACCGGTTAGTCTTACTTCGGTGGTTGGTAAATTGATGGAAAGGGTCCTTAGGGATGGGATTTACGACCATTTAGAAAGATGCGGATTAATCCGAGATAGTCAGCACGGATTCGTGAAGGGCAAGTCGTGCCTCACAAATTTGATAGAATTTTTTGAGGAGGTAACTAAGTGTGTTGATGAAGGTAGGGCAGTTGATGTCATATACATGGATTTTAGTAAGGCGTTTGATAAGTTTCCCCATGGTCGGCTTATGATGAAAGTGAGGAGGTGTGGGATAGAGGGAAAGTTGGCCGATTGGATAGGCAACTGGCTGTCTGACCGAAGACAGAGGGTGGTGGTCGATGGAAAATTTTCGGATTGGAGGCAGGTTGCTAGCGGTGTGCCGCAGGGATCAGTGCTTGGTCCTCTGCTCTTTGTGATTTTTATTAATGACTTAGAGGAGGGGGCTGAAGGGTGGATCAGTAAATTTGCTGATGACACCAAGATTGGTGGAGTAGTGGATGAGGTGGAGGGCTGTTGTAGGCTGCAAAGAGACATAGATAGGATGCAAAGCTGGGCTGAAAAATGGCAAATGGAGTTTAACCCTGATAAATGTGAGGTGATTCATTTTGGTAGGACAAATTTAAATATGGATTACAGGGTCAAAGGTAGGGTTCTGAAGACTGTGGAGGAACAGAGAGATCTTGGGGTCCATATCCACAGATCTCTAAAGGTTGCCACTCAAGTGGATAGAGCTGTGAAGAAGGCCTGTAGTGTGTTAGCTTTTATTAACAGGGGGTTGGAGTTTAAGAGCCGTGGGGTTATGCTGCAACTGTACAGGACCTTGGTGAGACCACATTTGGAATATTGTGTGCAGTTCTGGTCACCTCACTATAGGAAGGATGTGGAAGCGCTGGAAGGAGTGCAGAGGAGATTTACCAGGATGCTGCCTGGTTTGGAGGGTAGGTCATATGAGGAAAGGTTGAGGGAGCTGGGGCTATTCTCTCTGGAGCGGAGGAGGCTGAGGGGAGACTTAATAGAG
The DNA here is from genome assembly GCF_964213995.1 of Mustelus asterias. Lineage (NCBI taxonomy): Eukaryota > Metazoa > Chordata > Chondrichthyes > Carcharhiniformes > Triakidae > Mustelus > Mustelus asterias. Next base: position 108,114 of record NW_027590363.1, on the reverse strand, counting down.
GTGTATAAAATGATGAAGGGGATAGATAGAGTGAACGTTCAAAGACTATTTCCTCGGGTGGATGGAGCTATTACAAGGGGGCATAACTATAGGGTTCGTGGTGGGAGATACAGGACGGATATCAGAGATAGGTTCTTTACGCAGAGAGTGGTTGGGGTGTGGAATGGACTGCCTGCAGTGATAGTGGAGTCAGACACTTTAGAAACATTTAAGCGGTTATTGGACAGGCACATGGAGCACACCAGGATGATAGGGAGTGGGATAGCTTGATCTTGGTTTCAGATAAAGCTCGGCACAACATCGTGGGCCGAAGGGCCTGTTCTGTGCTGTACTGTTCTATGTTCTATGCTCCGGTTTTTTTACCGCAGTCTGAACGACATGCTCGTTGGGTGCATTGGCCCGAACAGGCGCAGGACTGTAGTGACTCGGAGAATGTCACTGTAACTTCATTGTAGTGTTAATGTCCGCCTTACGTGTGACTAACAGGTAATCGTTAACTTTACTTTATCTTCTTCACATACTTTTGGACCGCACTGGGACTATTAAGTGCTGCACGTTTCCCACATATCTTTTCTCTTGAACACATTTGGAATACTGCACATAGTTCTTATATCCAAACCCTTCATTTTGAATCCCCTGGGTTCATTGTGCACAGTCCGACCACCGATCACCCTCAACTGGACAAATCCTACGATACTATCCTTTGCTGCCCATATTTCTATTATGCATTGCCAGGAGTTTTGAGCACATTTTAGGTCTCAATATTAATTACTCTGACAACAATGTGTCAGAGCAATGTGTACAGTTCAGATATTAAATATCTTCTGCAATATTGGTTGTTGTGCGCACAGTATCGTTATCCATAATCCACAAAGGCAAAAACTAAGGTATTGCTAAGACCAGTGGCAGGCTAGAAGGTTAGGAAACTGTCAAACATAAAGTAAGGAATAAAAAAGTAATGAAAGGAGCTAAGGTAAATTACAGAAGAAAACTAGCGCAAAATAGCATGAAGGATAGCAAAAGCATCCATATAAAAAGGAAGAGAATCACTAGGGTGAAAGTTGCCCATTGGAAAATGGAACCGGAGAGTTAATATTGGAGAACACTAAAATGGCAGTGATGCTCAATCAACTACTTTGCCTCAGTTGTCACGGTGGACGACAATAGTACCATTCCTATAGGAACGCCAAGTCATAGTTAATAGAAAGGGTAAAATTTAGAACAATCAACATCGAAAGGGAAGAGGTACGCAGCAAACTATTAGGATTGAGTGATAGTGGAGTCAGACACTTTAGAAATTGAGGATTGAGGACAAATAGATCCCCAGGATTCCTCGAGACAGGATTTACTCCGACATGGAAATAACTGGATGCATTATCTAGAGCAACGTGTTTTTTGAAGGGGAGGTCCTGTCTCACTACATTGATCGAGTTTTCCAAGGAAGTGACGAAGATGATTGATGAGCATAAGTCAGTGGATGTTGTTCAGTGGGTGGACTTCAGTAAGGCCGTTGACAAGGTCCGTCATATAAGATTGGCACAGAAGGTTAAGTCGCAAGGGATCACAGAAGAGTTGGCAAGATGGATACAGAACTGGCTTGGTCACAGAAGACAGAGGTAGCAGAGGAAGGGAGCGTTTCCGAATGGAGGGCTGTGTTAAGTGGTGTTCCTCAGGGATCAGTGCTGGGACCTTTGTTCTTTAAAAATGTATAAATGATTTAGAGAAAAATGTAATTGGTTTGATTAGTAAGTTTGCAGAGGTCACAAGTGTTGTGGAATTGTGGGTAGCGATGAGGACCGTCAGGGGATACAGCAATGTATAGACCGTTGGAGACCTTGGTGGAGAGATGGCAGCTGGAGATTAATCCGGAAAAAATGTGAGGTAATGCATTTTGGAAGATCCAATCCAGATGGGAAATATATAGTAAATGGCAGAACCCTTAAGAGTATTGATCGCAGAGGAATCTGGATGTAAATATACACAGGTCACTGAAAGTGGCAACACAGGTGGAGAAGGTAGTCAAGAAGGCATACGGCATGCTGGCCTTCATCGGCCGGGGCATTGAGTTTCAAAATTGTCAAGTCATGCTGCAGCTTTATATAAACGTAGTTAGGCCGCACTTGGAATATAGTGTTTATTTCTGGTCGCCACACTACCAGAAGGATGTGGAGGCTTTGGAGAGGGTACAGTAAATATTTACCAGGTTGTTACCTGGTATGGATGGCATTAGCTATGAGGAGAGTTTGGATAAACTTGGTTTGTTCTCACTGGAAATTGAGGAGCGACCTCATAGAAGTCTACAAAAATATGAGAGGCATGGACAGAGTGGATAGTCAGAAGCTTTTTCCCAGGTGGAAGAATCAATTTCTCTGGGGCGGAGGTTTAAGGTGCGAGGGCAATGTTGAAAGTAGATGCACGAGACAAGTTATTTACATACAGGGTGGTGTGTCCCTGGAACTCGCTGCTGGGGGAGATCGTGGAAGCAGATACGATAGTAACTTTTAAGGGGCATCTTGACGAATACACGAATAGGATTGGAATAGAGGGATATGGTCCCCGGAAGAGTAGGGGTTTTTAGTTCACTCGGGCAACATGGTTGATGCAGGCTTGGAGGGCCTGAGGGACTTTTCCTGTGCTGTAATTTTCTCTGTTCATGGTTCTCTGTTCTTTCTTCAATACTTCAAATACATTTGAAATGTCAGCATAAACGTTTTAAATCATAATTACTTGTTTAAAGCTCTTGCTGCATTTAGGTGCGTGTAAACTGTTCTCTTGTTCGCCTATGTTCCTTTTCTTTTAGAATAATTGAACACTTTGCTGGTTGTTCTGTCAGTGCCTGAATGTCTAATGTTTAAAAATCGTGTTAACCGATGAGTGCCCCAAATCCATCCCCCCTTCTGACCATTGGCGAGCCCAATACTGGGCCAGTAAATAAAATAGCCTAAAACTTCAGCGGTGATTGGTTCTTGATTTATTCCTTCTCAAACTTGATAGTCATTGCTCATGTTATATAAATTGTATATAACTGCATTTAAAACATGACCCTCGCTAATCCTAAAAATCCCAAGAAAAAAACAATATAATCTCATGTCGTCCTTTAGACAGATGTCTGACAATACATATTTTCATGTGCTGGAGCAGAGCTTGGGAATAAGGACAGTTCCTTGTCCACCTGGATCGATCCAGGAGAACACGGAACTGTCCTTGTTACCAAGCGCTGCTGCACCTTCTATGGATTTTGCTGCTAAATAACAGCAGCATTTAAAAATTTGTATAAGCACAATGAACATTAAGATAGCAATGAAGAAGAACACTAACCCTTGCATTATGTTTGATCCAAAATAACCCATCCAGCCAGTTGCCCAGTTCCGGAAGGAAAATTATGTTGGTTGATTACGTTTTTCGACCTCATTTCGAATGTGTGTGACCAAGTCGTTCTCTTCTCTGAAGTGTCAGGCATGAATGTGCAACACTTTGATCCAATCAAAGCACACGGTCATCCCTTAGCCGCCAAAATGAAGAATAGGGTCGTTCAAATCTGAGCACAACAGTCCGCATTGCAACCATCTCGTAATTCCACTCAATGAGAGCTGCATCAGTGTCATTGGCAACCTGTTTCAAAACGGACCTAACAGTTTCAATATCGATTAACATTCTTTCATATGCAAACGGGGCATCATTATACCAACGAATTGGTGTATTCTCACAAGGACACGTCGAACACTCCCAGACGGAAGAATGATACAAAAATGGGACTACATATCCAAGGAAACACGATGCTTTCCATCGAATAGGGAGCGATGGATATTCCTTGTTCCCAAAAAAATGCAGTAAGTTCAATTGAGAGTCCGATAAGTGGCTCTCCCCTGAAAGCAATATGAAAAGGTGTCGAACAGATCTTTATGATTTTATTATTTTATTATTTTTATTAATGACTTAGAGGAGGGGGCTGAAGGGTGAATCAGTAAATTTGCTGATGACAACAAGATTCGTGGAGTAGTGGATGAGGTGGAAGGCTGTTGTAGACTGCAAAGAGACATAGATAGGATGCAAAGCTGGGCTGAAAAATGGCAGATCGAGTTTACCCTGATAAATGTGAGGTGATTCATTTAGGTAGGACAAATTTTAATGTGGATTACAGGGTCAAAGGTAGGGTTCTGAAGACTGTGGAGGAACAGAGAGATCTTGGGGTCCATATCCACAGACCTCTGAAGGCTGCCACTCAAGTGGATAGAGCTGTGAAGAAGGCCGATATTGTGTTCGCTATTATTAACAGGGGGTTGGAGTTTAAGAGTCGTGGGGTTATGCTGCAACTGTGCAGGACCTTGGTGAGACCACATTTGGAATATTATGTGCAGTTCTGGTCACCTCACTATAAGATGGATGTGGAAGCGCTGGAAAGAGTGCAAAGGAGATTTACCAGGATGCTGCCTGGTTTGGAGGGTAGGTCTTATGAGGAAAGGTTGAGGGAGCAAGGGCTGTTCTCTCTGGAGCGGAGGAGGTTGAGGGGAGATTTAATACAGGTTTATCAAATGATGAAGTGAAAGTTCAAAGATTATTTCCTTGGTTGGATGGAGCTATTACAAGGGGGCATAACTATAGGGTTCATGGTGGGAGATATAGGAAGGATGTCCGAGGCAGGTTCTTTACTCAGGGAGTGGTTGGGGTGTGGAATGGTCTGCCTGCAGTGATAATGGAGTCAGACACTTTAGGAACATTTCAGCGAATATTGGATAGGGACATGGAGCACACCAGGATGATAGGGAGTGGGATAGCATGATCTTAGTTTCAGATAAAGCTCGGCACAACATCGTGGGCCGAAGGGCCTGTTCTGTGCTGTACTCTGTTCTCTGTTCTCTGTTCCATGTTCGATCATTACTGAATGGGTACAGAAAAGAGAAACGGCTGGTTACATCTACTGAGTGTTAACATTTGCCTGTGCCCAAGTTCACACCAAGCCCTTTTTTCATTCTTCACAGGTAATATTCCTTTTGGTTTTGTTTCTGTTTGTTCAACATAAAGTTGGGTGCTGGACTGAATGTGTTAAAAACAGAGGAGATTTCAGCAGTCTCTATCAATCCTGACAAATGATCGCCTCATCTAAAACCCACAACGATGATAACTCAGGGCCCACTCCAATATCCAATGAAGATTGAAGGTTTATGGTCGTACCCTCTGTTATTTCCGTCTTTCCATCCTTCCCTCACCCGTGCCATCCCATGCAGACCGGGTTACTGTTGTATTTTGTGACATAAAAAAGTGCTGGATTGAATGGGGTTAATTGAAGCTGTTTGTCCAATGACTGTGATTAACATCAGTCTCCATGGATACGGCCAGTGTCACTGGAGGATATCCATCTTCTATTAATAATGCATTCCGTTCAGTGTGTTATTCCATAGAGTCAGCGGGAGTCACAACTCCGAGACTAACAGAGATCATCAGTTGCAGAGACAGTGGGAGGAGCGAGCAGACTCTGAGAAAAATGGACTGGAACGTTTCAACAATGGATCAGAATCTGGGAACAATGCATCGGAACATTCCACCCCCACCACCCCCACCACCCCCACCGCCTGTTTATTTTGATACAAGTGGCACTTTCACCGAGGGTCTTTATTTCGTGACAAGTGATGGATTTTATCGGCTACCATTGTCACGGCGGATTCTAAGTGTACTCTACTTTGTTCAATGATTTTACTATCCCATTCTGGCTATGATTGGTGTCCCTGGTAAGTGTCAAGTCGAGTACTTACTTCTGTAAACCCTATTTAACTTTATTCCTGATCTTGCCATTTGTTCTGCACTGCTACTGTTGTTACCGTTGCTGTTGTGTCTCTGTGTCCATTAGTGAAGCAGACAAAACAGTGAAAACTGTTTGAGTGTATTTGATAGCTCAGATTATCTAAATTTCTCCCATTGTGGTATCGGGTAAGCCTCTATATCAGCGATTATATTTGTAAACTATCTTTCAATGTATTACTGTCTTTGTTAGTTGAATATTGGGAACATGGGCATTGACTTCAATGGCTCTCCCAATCTCGTTTCCCTATCTACTGACAACATCCCTGTACCTAAGGTTAGTTCACAATGATTGCAGCCTCTGCTAACTCTTTTACCCTGAGCTGAAATCTGAACCCATATCCTCTCCATCATTAATCCTGTTACTGTTGCCTTCGGAATGTTATACTCTCGTTCCCCCAGTTGTCATTCCGAATACCGGACACAAGTATATCAGTTCTCTGATGACCAGCCTCCCACTTAGAAAGCTGCTGAACCAAAGCACATCTGTTGTCCATGTACCAACTCCCACCAAATCCCATTTACCCATCATTCGTGTGCTCATTGAATTCTGTCACCAGTGCTCAGGAAAAGCCTCAGGTTACTCACATACCTGATTAGAAATCTCCATGATTTGTTCATCTGATTCCCCCATTCTCTATCAATTTCACAAAATGTCTCTGTTTGTTCACATCCATACAGTACCTGAAAATACACACTCCACTCAATCTCCCTTTCCCCAGTCCCACAACATAAATCTCCCTGACAGCAATGTTCTCTGCTACAGCCCCTCTCGTACCCATGATATGGAAATCTAGACCCACATACACAACAGCCACACTGCTCGTCTGCTCCAGTGTGTCCAGTACATCTCCCCATGCTAGGAAGGTTTTTTCTAATGGCTGTATCGAGCTTGGGCTGGGAATGGAAGGCGAGCGCCAAATGTGACATCAACAAGCCAGTTCAATCAATTTAACAGTACCCGAATTTAATATTCCCATTCTTACGCTTGAATGTCTTCTCTGTGTTGCAACCCCTTTTTCCAGTTCTCTGGAGTAGTTCCGTTTAAATATTTTTGAAATTCCCTGATTAAAGTGAATGTATGTCCCTCTATGTCTCGGGTTTGTATTTTGTGCTCTGTAGAATCATTGGTGACAATGTGACAGAGTTCTGGAAAAAGGAAACCCTCTGGTTTGTGTCCCTGTTGTCTCCCGTGTGGAGCTCCATGATGGACAGGAGGTTTCAGCAGCTCTGTCATATGTGTGCAAAACTTGGACGTGGTCTGTCCACTGAACGTATGTGTTAGTCAGACGCAGGTTAACTTGTGTTCTGCAACACGATGAACCTGGCATGGTAGCACAGTGGTTAGCAGTGCTGCGGCCACTGTCTGTGTGGAGTTTGCACGTTCTTCTCGTGCCTGCGTGGGTTTCCTCTGAGTGCTCCGGTTTCCTCCCGTAATCTTAAAGTCGTGCTGGTTAGGTGCATTCACCCGAACAAGCGCCGGACTGTGGCTTCTCGGAGAATTTCACAGTAACTTCATTGCAGTGTTGATGTCAGTCTTACTTGTGACTAATAAATAAACGTTACTGAAATTTAAATATTCCATGAATCGAGCTTGCAGCTGAGGAGCTATTGACTGACTCTTGTGATTGGAAAGTTATTGGAGGTGATGTGGATAGATTTCTGGAGGTTGTTTTGTGAGTTGCTGCATACCCTCAGGGAGGACCGAGGATTTGCTGGCTGAGCTCTGTAAGATGTATAATGATGCATTTGAATCTGAGAGCATGGTCCTGAATTTCAGTAACGATAACTATGATGGTATGAGGCATGAATTCTCCATGGCGGAGAAACATCAAATATAAGGAAGACGCATACAAATTGGCAAGAAAATTGGCAAGAAAAAGCAATAGGCCTGAGGGTTGCAAGCCGTTTAAAATTCAGCAAAGGAGGATCAAGGGATTAATTATGAAGTGAAAAATATGGTCTGAAAGCAAGCCTGCAGGGAACATTAAAAAAAACTGACAGTAACAATTTCTGTACATATGTAATGACAAAAAAGATTGACAAAAACGAATGTAGTGCCCTCGCAGTCAGAAACTGTGGAATTCATAACATAAGAACATAAGAACTGGGAGCAGGAGTAGGCCATCTCATCCCATGGGCCTGCTACGCCATTCAGTCAGATCATGGCTGATCTTGTTGTGAACACAGCTCCACTTACCCGCCCGCTCACCATAACCCTTAATTCCATTACTCTTCAAAAATGTATCTATCCTTGCCTTAAAACATTCAATGAAGTAGCTTCAGCTGCTTCACTGGGCAGGGAATTCCACAGATTCACAATAGTTTGTGTGAAGAAGTTCGTCCTCAAATCAGTTCTAAATCTGCTTCCCCTTAATTGAGGACATGCCCCCTAATTCTAGTTTCACCCGCCAGTGGAAACAACGTCACTGCTTCTATCTTATCTATTCCCTTCATAATCCTATATGCTTCTATACGATCTCGCCCCATTCTTCTGAATTCCAATGAATATTGTCCAAGTCTACTCAGCCTCCCCTCTCAACTCCGGAATCAACCTCGTGAATCTCCTCTGTTACCCCTCCAGTGCCAGTGGATCCTTTCTCAAGTAACAAGACCAACACTGTACACAGTACTCCAGGTGTGGCTTCACGAGCACCTTTTACAGCTGCAACATAACCTCGCTGTTTTTCAACTCCATTCCTCTGGCAATGAAGGACAGAATTCTATTTGCCTTCTTAATTACCTGCTGCTTCTGCAAACCAACTCCTTGTGATTCTTGCACAAGGACACTCAGGTCCCTCTGTACAGCAGCATACTGCAATTATTTACCATTGAAATAACAGACCATTTTGCTGTTATACCTACCAGAATGGATGACCTCACATTTACTCACATAGTACTCCATCTGCCAGACCATTGCCCCCTCATTTAGACAATCAATATCCCTTTGCAGACTTTCACCGTCCTCTGCACACTTTGCTCTGCCACACATCATAGTGTCACCACGTCACTTGGTCCCCAACTCCAAATAATCTATGTAAATTGTAAACCATTGCGGTCCCACACTGACCATGAGGCACGCCACGACGCACTGGTCGCCTACCAGAAAAACACCAAACTTTTCCCCCACTCTTTGCTTTCTGTTAATTAACCAATCCTCTATCCATGCGAAGACATTACCCGTAATACCATGCACCTTTATCTTATGCAGCAGCCTTTGGTGCGGCAGCATGTCAAATGCCTTCTGAAAATCCAGATACACCACATCCACAGGCTCCCCATTGTCCACTGCGCATATAATGTTCTCAAAGAATTGCGCCAAATCAAGTCTATGTAACATCCTGGTAAGTATTTTCTGCACTTTTTCTTGTTTAATAATATCCTTTCTATAATAGGGTAAACGGAAGTGTACACAGAATTAGAAGTGCAGCCTTACCAATGTCTTGCACAATTTCAACAAGACGTCCCAACGCTAGTTTCCAATGTTCGGAACAATGAAACCAAGCATGCTGAATGCCTTCTTCATCACAGTGTTCAACTGTGACTCCAATTTGAATGAACTATGAACTTCTACCCAGAGATCTCTTTGTTTTATAACTCTGCCGAACAACCTACCACCCTGCCATAGTTCGATCTTCCAAAATGCATCACCTTGCATTTATCAAAATTTAACTCCCGCTGCCACTCATCAGCCCAATTGATCAAGATCGTGTCATCTTCAAACTTACTAATCATGCCTCTTAATTTATCATCCAGATCATTCATATAAATGACAAATAACAGTAAACCTGGCATAGATCGCTCAGGCACAACGCCGGTCACCGGTCTCCAGTTTGTAAAACGAAACCATACAACTACCAGACAATTTTATCTTCAATTGGCTACCTCACCTGGATCCCGTGAGATTTATCTTTATGCAACAACTTACGTGCAGAAACGTGTCAAAGGCCTTGCTAAAGTTCATGCAGACAGCATCAACCGCACTGCCTTCATCAACCTTTTTGGTTACCACTTCGAAAAAATCAATCAAATTCGTGAGACATGATTTTCCACTCACAAAACCATGCTGACTGTCCCAAATCAGGCTTTGCTTCTCTGCAAGCCAGTAATCCTGTCCCAGAATACCTGCTAACAACTTACCCACTACAGACGTTAGGCTCACCGGCCTGTAGTTTCCAGGCTTTACCTTCCAGCCCTTCCTAAGCAATGTCACAATATTTGCTAAGCTCCAATCTTCAGGTACCTCACCTGTGACGAATGATGATTCAAATATCTTTACTCCGGGATCCGTTATTTCCAACCTAGCTTTCTGGGATATATTTCATCAGGTCCCGGGGATTTATCTACCTTGATGCGCATTAAGATTCCAACACCTCCTTCTCTGTAACATGTACTCTTCTCAGTACATCACTATTTATTTCCCAAAGTTCACTGAATCCATTGTTTTCTCAGCAGCAAATACTGGTGGCACGGGAGCTCAGTGATTAGCACCGCTGCTTCACAGTGCCAGGGATATGGCTTTGATTCCCTGCTGAGTTCACTGTCTGCGTGGAAATCATAGAAGTCATAGAAACCTTACAGTGCAGGAAGAGGCCATTCGGCCCATTGAGTCTGCACCGACCACAATCCCACACAGGCCCTACCCCCATATCCCTACATATTTTTACCCCCTAATCCCTCTAATCTACAAACCTCAGGACACTAAGGGGCAATTTTACAATGGCCAATCAACCTAACCCGCACATCTTTGGACTGTGGGAGGAAACCGGAGCACCCGAAGGAAACCCACGCAGACACGAGGAGAATGCGCAAACTCCACACAGGCAGTGACCCCGAGCCGGGAATCGAACCCAGGTCCCTGGAGCTGTGAAGCAGCAGTGTTAACCACTGTGCTGGAGATTGCACGTTCTCCCCTTTGTGTGCGTGGGCTTCCTCCAGGTGCTCCGGTTTCGCCCCACATTGTAAAAGACGTGCTGGCTTGGTGCATTGACCCGAGCAGGCGCCGGACTGTGGCAACTCGGAGAATTTCACAGTAACTTCATTGGCAGTGTTTTTTAAGCCTTACTTGTGTCGAATAAATATGTTTCATTCATTGGAAATGTTGAGTTAGTACCTCACCCATCTCTTGTGGATCGTTATGAGTCCCTGCTCTCTCCCTAGTTACTCATTTGCCCTTTATGTATTAGTAAAAGCTCTTTGGGTTCTCATTTTCTTGACATGCTTAAGCAATCTCGTGTCCCCTTTTTGCCCTCCTGATTTCTCTGCTAACTATACTCCGACACTCCCTATAGTTTCAAGGGATCCCAATTGTTTCAAGTCAAATGCCTCCTTCTTCTTCTTGACCATGGCCTCAATATCCCGTGTCATCCAGGATTCCCTAGTTCCGCCAGCATTGCCCTTCACTCTAAAAGTAATATGCTTACCATGAACCCATGCTGACACACTTTTGAAAGCTTCCCTTTTACCAGATGTCCCTTTGCCTGCCAACAGGCTCCCCCACGCAAATTCTGAAATTTCCTGTCCAATGCCATCAAAATTGGCCTTGCCCCAATTTAGAATTTCCACTTTGGGCCAGCCCTAACTTTCTCCATCACTATCTTAAATACAATGGAATTCTGGCCACTGGTCCAAAAGTGATCACTCATTAACGCTTCAGTCACCTGTGCTCCCTTATTTCACAAGAGGAGGACAGGTTGGCCCCCTCTCCAGTCGGGATTTCCACACACTGAATGACAAATTCATTCTGAATACACTCACAAATTCGTTCTCCATCCAAGCACCAAATACTATGGCTGGCCCAGTCAATGTTGGGAAAGTTAAAGTCTCCATCTATTACCACCCTTTTTTTCTTGGTGCTATCATTAATCTTCTTACACTCTGGAGTTTCTGATCTGGATTAAAACATTTGGCTACTCTTTGAAAGGTTGAAATCTATGTTAGATAGATAGAACAGTACAGCACAGAACATGCCCTTCGGCCCACGATGTTGTGCCGAACTTTATCTGAAACCAAGATCAAGCTATCCCACTCCCTATCATCCTGGTGTGCTCCATGTGCCTATCCAATAACCGCTTAAATGTTCCTAAAGTGTCTGACTCCACTATCATTTCAGGCAGTCCATTCCACACCCCAACCACTCTCTGCGTAAAGAACCTACCTCTGATATCCTTCCTATATCTCCCACCACGAACCCTATAGTTATGCCCCCTTGTAATAGCTCCATACACCCGAGGAAATTGTCTTTGAACGTTCACTCTATCTATCCCCTTCATCATTTTATAAACCTCTATTAAGTCTCCCCTCAGCCTCCTCCGATCCAGAGAGAACAGCCCGAGCTCCCTCAACCTCAATGTTCCTACGTTTATTTTTGATGAGGGGACTTCAAGGCAGTGAGTGGTGAGCATATGTGTGTTTTCATTTCAGATGCTGTATTCAGGTTTAAATAGGGATGATTTGTGAAAAAATTGCACTTTCAGAGGCTACGATATTTCTGGGAGTGGAAGAATTCATGCAGATTGTTTTGCAAAAGGTGACTAGGACAAAACTTTTGGAATTGGCAAAAAAGTTGCTGTTGACATTACCGAACAGTATACGGAAAGGGGAGATAGTTGTGGCGATAACACAGCATCTAAAATTGCCAAAAATACATTCAGAATCATTCGAAATGGCTGGAGTTCAACGACAAATGAAAAAAGCTGAAACATGATGAAGAATTAAAGCAGCTTGAATTCGAAATAAAAGAAAGAGAGTAACAGCTAGCAACATAATTGAAACAGTTTGAATTTTAGCAAGAAAATAAAGTGAATCTGCTTGAATTCAGATAAGAAAAAAACAAAGGGAGTGGATAGCCCAAGTGGAACAAGAACAGTCAGAACCAAACTTTGGGAAGCCGATAGTAAGCAAGAATCATATTATAAAGTTTCTTGTGCGGGAACACATATTGCAACTTCATGAATGGACTCTGGAAGGAACATGTGCCCTGATGCGGGATCACGTGTCTATCCAGTTTGGCAATGATCCGGTGGGAATGTTCACTTTGACACTTATAGTGAGCGTTTCGGGCAGTGGTTCCCAAAGGGTGCAGGGCGCCACACTGGCACGGCGAGAGAGGATGGCAAGTGTGGCGGGAAGATTCAAGGACAATCAAAGAAACATTTAAACCTAGATAGATATTTTTCCAAAGTGAGAGCAAGAGCATCAAGTGATGCTGAGGACGATGTCCCATGATCATATTATAAAGTAGCTGTGTTCTATGTTATGAATCAAGCACTGCTAGGAGTTGGCTTTTTTGTTTTTGAATATATTTCTCATCAATAAAAAATTTTGCGTGGCGCGAGCAAATTTTTATTCCGAAATTGCAGCCCAGTGAAAAACGTTTGGGAACCACTGGCCTAATAGATAACGATTTCGTCGCAAGAGAGACGTGTCCGTGCTTGTTTTTAGAACCTGTTTCACATTTATCACCCACAGTCGTCTGTGTTCATGAACTTGGTTTAATAATTTTATTGCTGTAAACGAAAAGAATGCAAAATTCTGAAACATCCAATGAAATATGACTCAATATTGATAGAAACCAAAACAGATTAATTATATTATGTATTCACTGAGGTAATTGATTATTCAAGAACCTTCTTTCGCATTTAATGCAATTAAACTCAAATTCGTAAACCCATCGCAATTTATTAGCATCCAGACCCGAGGGCTGCTGGATAAGAATCACACACCTCACAGAATCATCGAATCCCTCCGTTGCCGAGGGAGGCCATTCAGCCCATCGCGCCTCCACACACAAAAATCCCACCCAGGTCCTATAACCGTAATCCCACATATTTACGCTACTAATACCCCTGTCACTAAAGGGCAATCTAGCATGACAAATCAACGTAATCCGCACATCTTTGGACTGTGGGATGAAACCGGTGCACCCGGAGGAAACCAACGCAGACACGAGAGAATGTGCATATTTCGCACAAACAGTCAACCAAGGCCGGGAATCGAAACTGCGTGCCTGGCGCTGTGAGGCAGCAGTACTAACCACTGTGCCACCGAGCCGCCCCATCTTGTAAACCATAATTTTGAGGGAGGTTCCGAAGAATTGAACACACCAGTGCAGTGACTGCGCAAAGGTAATGATGACACACTGGAAGAAAAGGCAAATAAATGCAAGCACAAATCTATCAGCAGGCTTGAACACAAGCGGTTTCAGTAACAGCACGGACGCAGAGTGGTTAGCACTGCTGCTTCACAGCGCCAGGGTCTTGGGTTCGATTCCCGGCTTGGGTCACTGTCTGGGCGGAGTCTGAACGTTCTCACCCGTATCTATGTGGGTTTCCTCCAGGTGCTCCGGTTTCCTCCCACGTTCCGAAAGGCGTGCTGTTTCGGTGCATTGGCCATGGTAAATCCTCCCTCAGTGTCCCCGAACAGGCACTGGAGCGTGCTGACTCGGGGATTTTCACGGTAACTTCATTGCAGTGTTAATGTCAGGCCACTTGTGACACGAATAAAATAAACTTTTAAACTAACATTTTTATCAACAACCTTTCTTGATTAGTGCCCTGCACCCTCAGACGCTCTCCACCGACAGGGAAACATCCTTTCTCTCGATCCAGAATTTCAGTGACTTCCCATTCACAGGAAAATAGATCGACATATTGATTGTAGTCCTTCAGTACTTTTCATTCACAGAGATATACATTCTAAATATGTCTCTTTGTGCATCTTTATCCACACCACCCATCCATTGACTCTGTCTACGGCTCCTGCTGCCTTGGAAAAGCAGCCACATAATCAAGGATCCCACGCACCCCGGACATTCTCTCTTCCACCTTCTTCCATCGGGAAGAAGATACAAAAGTCTGAGCTCATATATCAACCAACCCAAGAACAGCCTCTTCCCTGCTGCCATCAGACTTTTGAATGTACCTCCCTCCCGTAAAGTTGACCTTTCTCTAGACCCTAGATATGACTGTAACATCCAGCACCCTCGTCTTTCCTTAGAATCATAGAAACACGACAGTGCAGAAGCAGGCCATTTGTACCAACGGGTCTGCACCAAAAACAATCCCTCCCGAGCCCTATCCCCGTAATCCCAAATTTTTACCCAGCTCATCCCTCTTCCTACATATCGTCGGATACTAAGGGGCAGTTTATCATGGCCAATGCACCTAACGCGTGCATCTTTGTATTGTGGGAGGAACACGGACCCAGAGGAAACCCACGCAGACATAGGGAGAATGTGCAAACTGCACACAGATAGCGACCCAAACTGGGGATCGAACCCAGTTCTCTAGAGCTGTGATGCAGCAGTGCCAACTATTGTGCTGCCGTCCCACTCACCAGTGTGCAATATTCATTCTCTGTATAGCGGGCAAGTAACAATAATTTTCACTGTTTACTAATACATGTGACAACAATAAATCAAATCAAATCAAAACAAATGAACGCAAAATTCAATAATTTAATTCATTCCTCCATCTTCCAACTTGTTACCCATTCTGTTATAATGAAAAACAGATCTGGTTCACTAATAACCCTTAGGGAAGGAAATCTGCTGTCCTTACCTCGTCTGGCCTAAATGTGACTCCAGAGCCACAGCAATGTGGTTAACTCTCAACTGTCCTCAGGCAAGTAAGGTGGGCAATAAATGCTGGCCAGCCAGCGATGTCCATGTCCCATGAACGAAAAATAAACTAACCATATACCTACATCCCCGGCACTAATCTTTGCAATACTTTATAAGTTACAGCCAACCAGCCTGAATGTGCTTTTGTATCCCGACTCACTGTTCCGTGCCTCCTCACAAATTATCTATCCAATCCAGGCTGTCAACCTGAGGTCCATGAGCCACAATATGACACCACGACTCTTTGCGCTGCACGCTGTGGGATTGTTGTAATCCAAGTCTATGACATCGACTGGCTCCATCGTGTAGGGCAGTTAACTCACTTGTCTACATGGCAAGGGTGTGATTCAGTATGCTACCAATGATATGAGTTTAATCCCCCTAAAGGCAGCAGGGATTTGTAAATATTATCTCCACACCTTGTCCAAGAGTGGCATGGGCAGAGTGGATACTCAGATGCTCTTTACTAGGGCAGAAAAGTCAAGTACTCGGGGACATAGTTTTAAGGTGCCTGGGGAAAACGTCAGAGGAGATATGCGAAGCAAGTTTTTTTACACAGAGGGTGGTGAATGTCTGGAATGTATTGCCCGCAGAGGTAGTGGGAGCTGGCCCAGTAGCGGCATTTAAGGAGCAACTAGAAAAATACATGAATAGGATGGGAATGGAAGAACACGGACTCTGTAGATGCATATGGTTTTAGTTTAGGAAGGCATCATGATCGGCGCAGGCTTGGAGGGCCGAAGGGCCTGTTGCTGTGCAGTATTGTTCTTTGTTCTTTGAGTGGTGAACTGAAATGGGCGACACAGCGGCACAATGGTTAGCACTGCTGCCTCACATCGCCAGGGAGCCGGGTTCGATTCCTGGCTTGGGTCACTGTCTTTGGAGAGTCTGCACGTTCTCCGTGTCTGCGTGGCTTTCTTCCAGGTACTCTGGGTTCCTCCCACAGTACGAAAGACGAGCTGGTTAGGTGCATTGGCCATGCTAAATTCTCCCTCAGTGTAACCGGAACAGGTGACGGAGTGAGGCGACATGGGGATTTTCACAGTAACTTCATTGCAGTGTTAATGTAAGCGTACTTGTGACACGAATAAAAACATTGCATTTACCGTATCTGTAGCTATCTATTTCAGAGCAGTGATGTTGGCTTTAGATTTTGGCGATGTTATATGGTTTTAATCCCTCGATTTATTCCCATACTTCCCCCTCCAGATGTTAACTTATTGGAGATCCTTGTTCTTATGAGTAAGTCCATTGGTTATCCTCTATTACTGCTATAGAAATTATGTGTTCCACTGTGAAAACAGATGCAGAATACAGGATCCTAGAAATAAAGATACAAAATGGTCCAGACGGGGAAATATTTCACACAGAGGGTGGTGAGTGTCTGGAACAAGCTGCCAGAGGCAGTCGTAGAGATGGGTACAATGTTGTCTTTTAAAAAGCATTTAGACAGTTATATGGGAACATGAGTATCGAGGGATATGGGCCAAATGCGGGCAATTGGGATTAGCTTAAAGGTAAAAACTAGGCGGCATGGACAAGTTAGGCCAAAGGGCCTGTTTCCATGCTGTAAACCTCTATGATTCTATAACATAGGAACACAGTTTACTCAATCTCTGCTCATAGCTAATACCCTCCAGACCAGGCAACATCCTGGTAAACCTTTTCTGTACTCCCTCCAAAGCTCCGACGTCCTTCTGGTGGTGTGGCGACCAGAACTGGACGCAGTTTTCCAAATGTGGCCGAACCAACGTTCGATATAACTGCAACATCATATGTCAACTTTTACACTCTCTGCCCCGTCCAATAAAGGAAAGCATGCCATAAGCTTTCTTTACCACCTTTTCCACCTATGCTGCCACCTTTAAGGATCTGTGGGCTTGCACACCCAGATCCCTCTGTATGTCTATACTCCTGATGGTTCTGCCATTTATTGTATTAGATCCCCTGCAGTGGATCAATCAAAATGCATCACTTCGCATTTATCTGGATTAAATTCCATCTGCCATTTCTCCGCCCAATTTTTCAGCCTATCAATATCCTGCTGTATTCTCTGACAATGTTCATCACTATCTGCAACTCCAGCAATCTTTGTGTCGTCCGCAAACTTACTAGTCAGACTAGCTGGACCGGAGGATGCAAAATGTAGTGTTAACGTCATAGTTAGGGTTCTAGAGAAACGTCAACTTAATCTGAGGGAAGTCCATTCAAAAGTTTGATGGCAGCGGGAAAGAAGATATTCTTGTTTCGGTTGGTACGTTTCCTCAGACTTTTGTATTTTTTTCCGAGGGAAGAAGGTGGAAGGGAGAATGTCCGGGGTGCATGGGTCCTTGATTATGCTGGCTGTTTTTCCCGAGGCAGCGGGAAGAGTAGCCATAGTCAATGGATGGGAGACTGGCTTGTGTGATGGACTGGGCTTCAATCATTACCCTTTGTAGTTTATTGTGGTCTTGGACAGAGCAGGAGACATATTCAAGCTGTGATACAACCAGAAAGAATGCTTTCCATGTTGCATCTGTAAAAGGTGGTGAGAGTCGTAGCAGGTGTGCCAAATTTCCTTAGTCTTCTGAGAAAGTCGAGGTTCATTGTTGAATGCACTAAATTACTAAACATTTATTACTTTTCCTTTTGTGCTGTTCTTATTCAAAAGAGAAATAATTGAAAAGATATTACTCTGCTCGTTGCTGGTGTCCTTTTGTTCGTATCGATTTAAATTAGTTTCTTATCCATTCGACGGACATGGGTATCTTTGGCTGGCCAGCATTTATTGCCCATCACATAATTTTGAAAAGAATGCAGCTCATAACAAGACTAGTGAAACAAGGTAATACACTTCAGAAGGAGTGGTGATTAAACCCTATCATGGTCGAGTCAGGCCAATCGTCTTACATTGTTGGGGTCAGTCTGCAATGCAACGTGGTCAAATAACCCATAAATGTTCACTCGGGGGCCATCGTGGCCGCTTGAGTTGCTTTTGTTTTTAATTCCCATTGACAAATATGGAAATAATGAGGCGGTTCAGTAAATTTGACCACACAGCTGTCAGAATAATATTTTCCTTGGGACAAAAGGGATCGAGGGATACTGGGGGGAAGGAGGGATCAGGATACTGAATTTAGTGATCAGCCATGAGCATGATGAATGGTGGAGCAGGCTCGAGGGGCCTACTTATTTTCTATGTTTTTAAATATTGCCTCTCAATCTCAAGGGACTTCTCTATTTGAATCCTATCAGGAAGGGCATAAAATATTGTAACTCGAGAAGGAGCAGGCCATTCGGCCCTTCGAGCCTGCACCACCATTCATTTTGACCATGGCTGATTATCCAATTCTGTATCCTGATGCACTCTTCCCCCCATCACCCTCGATCCCTTTCGCCCCAAGAGCTGTATCGAATTTCTTCATAAAATCAGACAATGTTTTGGCCTCAACTACTTTCTGTGGTAGTGAATTCCACACATTCACCTCCCGCTGGGTGAAGAAATTTCTCCTCACCTCAGTTCCAAATAGTTTACCCCTTATCCTCAAACTATGACCCCTAATTCTGGACTCCCCCACCATTGGGAACATTCTTTCTGAACCTACCCTGTCTAATCCTGTCAAAATTTTACAATTGATCTACCTTTTTGGCAGATGGGGATTTTTCATCATTTCACTTCAAGTTTAAAGTTTTATTTATTGGTGTCACAAGCAGGCTTACATTAATACTGCAATGAAGTAACTGTGAAAATCTCCTATTCACCACAGTCTGGCACCTGTTCGGATACACTGAGAGAGAATTTAGCACGGCCAATCCACCTAACCAGCACGTCTTTTGGACTGTGAGAGGAAACAGGAGCACCCGGAGGAAACTCACCTCTACACTGGGGAGAACGTGCAGACTCCACGCTGACAGTGACCCAAGCCAGAAATCTGTCCGAAAGATGTGCTGGTTAGGTGCACTGGCCATGCTAAATTCTCCCTCAGTGTACCCGAACAGGCGCCAGAGTGTGGGGACTGGGAGATTTGTACCGTAACTTTATTGCAGTGTTAATGTAAGCCTACTTGTGACTCTAATAAATAAACCTTTATTTTTGAAATTACTGTTTTTTGCCCGCTATACAAAGCAGAACGGACATAGCGAAGGAAAGGAGGGGGTGCAGAATGCACTGTTACAGTCATAGCTAGGATGTGGAGAAGGATCAACCAAAATCACAGAATGCCTGCAATGCAGAACGAGACCACCAAGCCCGTGCCGACAACAATCTCACCCAGGCCCGATCCCCATAACCCCACATATCCCTGCTAATTCCCCTGACTTAACCTGCACATCACTGAACTGTGCGAGGAAACCGGAGAACCAGGAGGAAACCCACGTAGACACAAGCAGAACGCACAAACTCCACAGGGACATGACCCAAGGCTGGAATTGAACCCGGTCTCTGGTGCTGTGAGGCAGCAGTGCAAACCACTGTGCCATATGAGGTAGGTCCATTCAAAAGTCGGAAAGCAGCAAGGAAGAAGCTTGAGTCGGTTGGTGCGTGTCCTCATATTTTTGTATTTAATTCTCAACAGAAGAAGGTGGAAGAGAGAATGTCCTGTGTGCGTGGGTCCTTGATTATGCTGGCTGCTTTTCCGAGGCAGCGGGAAGTGTAGACAGAGTCAGTTGATGATAGGCTGGTTTGCATGATAGGCTGGGCTTAACTCACGGCCCATTGCAGCTTAGTTGCAGCTGTGGTTGTAAGGTGAACATTTGATTTGATTGATTTGATATTTGGGGTGGCAATATGGCACAGTGGTGAGCACTGCTGTCCCACAGCTCCTGGGACCCGCGTTCAATTCCGGCCTTGGCTCACTGTCTGTGTGCAAAGAACAATACAGCACAGGAACAGGCCCTTCGTCCCTCCAAGCGTGCACCGATCATGTGTTCCCAACTGGACCATCCGTTCGTATCCCTATTTTCCCAGTCTGTTCATGTGGCTATCGATCCTAGCATGTCTGCCTCAACCACCTTGCTTGGTACTGCATTCCAGGCCCCCACCACCCTCTGTGTAAAATATGTCCCCCGCATATCTGTATTGAACCTTGAACTTGTGACCCCTTGTGTTTGACATTTCTAACCTGGGAAAAAGCTTCCAACTGTTCACCCTATCTATGCCCTTCATAATTTTATAAACTTCAATAGGTTGCCCGTCAACCTTCGTCTTTCCAGGGAAAGCCTCGTTTACTCAATCTCTCCTCATAGCTAATACCCTCCAGACCAGGCAACATCCTGGTAAACGTTTTCTGTGCTTCCTCCAAAGCACGTCCTTCTGGTAATGTGCCGACCAGAACTGGACGCAGTATTCGAAATGTGGCCTAACCAACGTTCTATATAACTGCAAAATCATATGCCAACCTTTCTACTCTATGCCCCGTCCAATAAAGGGAAGCATGCCATGTGCCTTCTTCGCCAACTTTTCCACCTGTGCTGCCACCTTTAAGGATCTGTGGACTTGTACACCCAGATCCCTCTCCTCTGTGTGTCTATAGTCTTGATGGTTCTGCCATTTATTGTATAGCTCCCCTCTGCATTAGATCGACCAAAATGCATCACTTCGCATTAATCGGATTAAATTCCATCTGCCAATTCTCCGCTCAATTTTTCAGCCTATCTATATCCTGCTGTATTCTTTGACAATGTTCAACACGAGCAGCAACTCCAGCAATCTTTGTGTCGTCTGCAAACTGACTAATCAGACCAGCTGGTGTCACTGGGAGAATGCAATCTTTGTGTCGACCACAAACTTACTAATCAGACCAGCTGGTACCACGGACAGAACGCACCAACGTGCAGTTGGTACGTTCTCCCCGTGTCTGCATGGGTTTCCTCTGAGAGCTCTGGTTTCCTCCCACACTCCAGAGACGTGGGGGTTAGGTTGATTGGCCATGCTCAATTGACCCTAGTGTCAGGAGTAAATACATGGAGTTATGGGAATACGGCCTAGGTGGGATTGTGGTCGGTGCAGACTTGATTGGCCGATTTGCCTCCTTCTGCACTGTAGGAATCTGTGATTTGATGTTTCATATAGACGTAGATTTGTAGCATTGGTCGTGATTCTCCCATCGCGACCCATAACTTTTCTGTTGGGTCGCGGTGGGAGACGCGCATCACCGGCCGGGAACGCATGCGCATCTCCCAGAGCTGGCGAACAGTCGTCGGTCAGACCATGCTGGAAACTGGCGGGAAGGCAGGTAAGTCATTGAATCTGTTTTTAATGCATTTTAAGTATGTTAAGCAGTTCATTATTGGGACCTTTCAGTTCCTGATTGTATCTCCTACCCTTCCAGGAGAACTTCATTCCGACGGGTTTCAGACTAGCTCCCCACATTCGGGGAACTAGTGGGAGACCCCGCTGGAGTGGAATGGGGGGCAATCGGGACTCCCCAGGGGGTCGGGCGGCAGGGGCTGGTGCCCCCTGGGCATGGGCACCCTGGCAGTGCCAGTCTGTGCCCCGTGGCACTGTCCAATGGGAAAAGTGCCCATGCCCAGGGGGCACCTTGGCACTGCCTCATTGTAAGCTATACTAGTTCCTTAATAGAAAACTAAAGATTAATTCCTGTAAAATTACATTGTGCATCATGTCATTGAGTTGACAGCAAATTAGCATCATGGCATTGCTGTTTTAACGGGAGAATCTGGCCTAAAAATCTCTTACTTATAATGTTGTGCGGAATAAAAAAAGACATTCCTTCTCATTTTAAACATCGGCAGTGTGTGAAACATGGGAGCTACAAAAACTTAGCACTGGAGTTATTCATGACGAAGCTTTGCCCGGAAGGCTCCCTTCTCATTTGGATTGAAACCATCAAGTAATTCCCGGTGGCCACATGATGGTTTTGCCTTGTTAAGTTTTGCATGATTTGGGGTTGAATGGAATCCAGTGGTTCAGTTCCGTTTTTCCATTGGCTTCAAGCGGATCGAGTTTATACAGCTTGAAATTCCATGGCATGACTTGAGCATGATCTTTGTCTAAGTGGAAACCGGTGTCTGTTTTATGGTTCCTTTCCCAGTTAACTCTTTGTGTGCCAGTCCGTCATTTTAAAGTGTGCTTTCCTTACGTTTTTCCCCTTACCGTCCCTCCTTTTGGTCGGATTATAGCTTCAACAATACCTAGACCAACAATTATACATTCACATATACAAATTTTAGTTCTTCTCTGCTTCTTCGTTTACTCTGATGTCTTCATTTCTTCTGATGTCTTCGTTTCTTCTGATGTCTTCGGGGATCTTCATTAGGTGCTCTTCTTCGATGTACACACGGACTCCTGGCAAAATTCTCGTCAACATTATTTTAAAACAGAGTTTAAGTCATCCAACAGTTAGACAACAGACAATTATAATTGCAATGAGGATGACCAGTCCATGTAACAGGTACGACTCCCAGGACCCCCCCCCCCCCCCCCCCACTCGCCATTCCAGCCAACTACGTCCTCTCTTGGGTCCCTGTCTGAAGCAATCAAGTTGTTTCCTGATGTCGTTGATGACCTGTGTAATGTTGTAAGACTCATCTGTGACGGGTTATGCATTTATTGCCCATGATTGCACATACTCCCCCTTGTTGTGCTAACTGGTAGTCCACTGTGTATCCACTGTGTATTTTGCCATTTCTCAAATTAAATCGGGATAAATTGGGATAAATTGTTGAGCTACCTTCTAGTTGAAAATCGAAATGACCTGGAAGATTTATTGATATCACATGGACAGGTAGTTGGGAATATGTACACGTGCTAGAATTGTGAAACCTGATGTAGATGAGGGAAATGCTGTTCCAATTAAATAGCATCCTTATAAGTTTAACACTCTACAATTGGCGCAGTTTCAAAAGGAGATTGAAAGTATGGTCAAAATGAGATAATTAAATTGACTTTCAGCGAGGGGAGTTCACCCAAAGTGATAGGGCCAAATGCAGATGGCACAAATAATTATGTGTGGACGCCAGGGAAATTATTGCTGTTACAAAATCAGGCTCAGTCTATTCCTCGGTTGACCGACTGCATTGAGAAGGTGTGACAATCTTGTTTTCTCTCAAGACTTGATTTACTCAAAGTTGACTGGCAGGACCTGTTGACTGGTAGAAATAACAGTTAAGAAAACTACTATTTAAATGGTAAAAAAAGTGCAGCATGCTGCTGTGCAGGGGGACCTGGGTGTCCATGTGCAGGAATCTCAAGGAGTTGGTTTGCAGGTGCTACAGGTAATTAAGAAGGCAAATGGAATTTTGTCCTTCATTCCGAGAGAGATGCAGTTTAAAAACAGCGAGATTATGTTGCAGATGTATAAGGTGCTGGTGAGGCCACACCTGGAGTACTGTGGACAGTTTTGGTCTCCTGGCTTGAGAAAGGATATGCTGGCACTGAAGGGGGTGCAGAGGTTGATTCCGGAGTTGAGAGGGTTGGCTTAGGAGGAGAGACTGAGTAGACTAGGGCTATACGTTTTGGAATTCAGAAGAATGAGGGGATATCTTATCGAAACATATAAGATTAAGATGGGAATAGATAAGATAGAAGCAAGGAAGTTGTTTCCACTGGCGGGTGAAACTATAACCAGGTGGCATAGCCTCAAAATAAGGGGAAGCCGATTTAGGACTGAGTTGTGGAGGAACGTCTTCACCCAAATGGTTGCGAATCTGTGGAATTCACTGCCCAGTGAAGCAGTTGAGGCTATCTCATTGAATGTTTTTAAGGTAAGGATAGATAATTTTTTGAAAAGTAAAGGAATTAAAGGTAATGGTGAGCGGGCGGGTAAGTGGAGCTGAGTCCACAAAATGATCAGCTATTATCTTATTGAATGGCGGAGCAAGCTTGAGGGGCCAGACGGCCTACTCCTGCTCCTAGTTCTAATGTTCTTATGTTGTTATGTACCCTTATCCGAAAGGGCACAGGATATTTCAGTCTTTCTGAAACCAAATGGTTTTTACCACTTCAGAGTAATTAAGGAGCAGAAGTAAGCAAATGCAGACTTTCGAACCTGCTCTGGTATTCTATCACATCATAGCTGATCTCTCCCTGGTCTGAAATGCAACTTCACGATCTGTTCCCTATATCCATCTTTCTTTTTGTTTAGAAACATGTCTTTCTTGGAGTTTATGACCGTTTGAAGTATGGTAGGATGACTGATTGGCACACCAGGTGGGATAGTTCTTTTTTCACCCAAGATTGCTTAGTTCCAGTGTGCTTGCTGATTCGTTAGAAGGTGCGTAGATTTCGGGCTGGGTGCAGCGTTCTGCATCCCTCTCCCTGGTATTTTTGGACGTTTTTCTGACTTCAAGCATATCTGGGTGTGCTTTAAATTAGCTGCAGAATCCAATAACAAAACGTGAGAAAAGAGCTTTCCCTGCTAACCCAAACAGAGTCTGTTTATGGGGATTGTTGGAATGGAAGAGTCCATTTAATTGTTAAAGTTTATACAAAATCGTGGTGTTTCGTTATTTGTAATTGATACAAGTTAATGCTAATTTGCTTTCTATGTGTTAACTATTTCAAATAAAATGTATTTTCTAAAAGCTCCTTCGAGGATCACTCGAATCATGCTTGAAGTGAAACATCTCATGCTTACTCTTGCAAACTTCAAAGTGCAAAACATATAGATTATAAGAACAGGGGGCAGATCCAGGATTAAAATGTATCTTCCTTGCTTACATTTGGATTTTTGGACTCAACGATTGTGAGGGGTGAGCATATTTGTGTTTTCATTTCAGATCTTCTATTCAGGTTGAAATAGGAATAACTTGTGAAATTAAGGGTTACTCGGATGCGAAAGAGTTCTTGGGGTGGAAGAAATCAATGAGGGTGGTTTGCAAGAAGTGACTAAAACGAAGAATTTGGAATAGGCGAAAAAGTTGCAGTTGACATCACCTGAAGGCGCAAGGAAGGGTAATAGATAATGCTGGCGATAGCTCAGCGTTTAAAATGCCAGACACACAGTCAGCATCATTGGTAATGGCTTGAAGTCAATTTGAAATGAAGCAGCTCGAATTCTATGCAAGGAAAGACAGAGATCACCAAAGCCAAATAAAAGGATGCAATTACAGCAGGAAAAGATAGAGAAATGGAAGAACAACAAGCAAAAGAATTGAAACAGTTTGAATTCCAGATTGAAGAAGAGATAGGACAGCTTAAATTGCAGGCTGAGGAAAAAGTAAATGCAAGGCGAGCCCTAAAAAGTAAAGTTTATTTATTAGTCACAAGCAGGCTTACATTAACACCACAATGAAGTTACTGTGAAAACCCCCTAGTCGCCACACTCTGGTGCCTGTTTGTGTATGAGGGATAACTTAGCATGGTTAATTCGCCTAACCTGCACATTTTTGGTTGTGGGAAGATACCAGAGCACCCGGAGGAAACCCACGCAAACACAGGTAGAATGTGCAAACTCCACACAGACAGTGATCCAAACCGGGAATCGAACTTGGGTCCCTGATGCTGGGAGGCATCACTGCTAACAACTGTGCCACCATGTCACCCACACGGCGCCAAAAAAAGCAAAACAAATCGGAAAAAGAGAGAGCATATGAAATTCGGAAACCGGAAATAAAAAGTGAACGTCAATTAAAATGGCGGCGGTAAAGGGAAGCGTATAGGTTGGAGTCGTGATGCAGGCGTTCAGGAAGAGCGCGACCGTGTTAGTCAAAGGCCAGGTGGGGTCAATTTAAATATGTGGAAGCGTCGTCAAGCTTTGATTAGGAGAATAAAGAAGCAAAATCAGTTTCTAAGTAGAGCTCATGAGGTGTTTGCGTCACTATCGGAAAAGCTGTCTGGGAATTCTGACGAAAAAAGCCATCGTGGATGCATCTGAGCTTATGCCAGAAGCCTACAGACAATGGGTTCGAAATCTAAGGAAAGAACATTGTCAAACGTACATAGAATTTGAAAGCATCAAACCGAATAGTTTTGACAAGTGGATAAAGGCTTTGAAAATAGCTGAGACGTATGAAGCTCTTAGAGAAGGGATTCATGCGCAGGATTTTAAAAATGCATTTTCCGATGCAATAAGAACTCATGTGGAAGAGCATCGGTGTAAAAATGCTTGATGAACTTCAGAAATGACAATTGAAGAAAGATCAAAGAACAAGGACAATTATAGCAATGGAACAGGTCCTTCGTCCCTCCAAGCCTGAACCAACGAAGCTGTCCAACTGAACTAAAACTCCCTACCCTTCCAGGGACCATATCCCTCGATTCCCATCCTATTCATGTATTTGTCCAGACGCCCCTCAGAAGTGACTATTGCATCTGCTTCGACTATTTCCCAAGGCAGCGTATTCCAGGTATCCACCACTCTTTGTGTAAAAAAACTTGCCCCATACACCTCCTTTAAACATTTTCCCTCGCACCTTTATCTGATGCCCCCTCGTAATTGACTCTTCCGCCTTGGGAAAAAGCTTCTGATTATCCACACTGCCCTTGCCACTCATAATCTTGTAGCTTTCTATCAGGTCGCCCCAACACCCCCGCCACGTCTCTCCCCCCCCCCCCCCCACCCCCCATCGTTCCAGTGAGAACAAACCAAGTTTATCCAAACTCTCCTCATCACTAATGCCCTCCATACCAGGCAACATCATCTCTGTACCCAGTCCAAAACCTCCACATCCTTCTGTTAGTGTGGCGACCGGAATTGAACTCTCTGGGCCCAATCTTACCATTGCGTCGCGCGCGTTTCCAGGCGGGAAAACGTGGTAAATTCGGGTGTGCGGCCACTAACGCGATCTGCGCCCGTGTCCGCGCAGATGGCCACTTTACCAAGACCAGGGAATGGCCGTGATCAGATTCACGCCCGAAACGGGCACAATGCGACTTAAATGCATTTGCATGCATTTCACTTGAATTAATGAACTGCCCGCCCAACTTTATCAGCATTTCGCCCTTTACCACAGCGTTCGCCAATCCAGGATCGCGCTGAAATGGACATGCTGAATAAAAGTCTAATTCTGGCGCTCCAGCTGCTGAAGACGTGAGTTCAGAGCTTCCAACGGCTCTCTGACTCAGATCGTTGTCTGATTTGGGGCAGCGGGTGTGGGGGGGGGGGGGGTGGGTGGGGGGAGGGAGGCGGCCAGTTCATTCTCTGGCGAGGGGGGGTGGATGGAGGAGGAGGTGGATCGGATGTACCTCTGCGGTGGCGGGGGGGGGGGGAGTGTGGGGGGAGGGCAGTGCATCCAGATCATTGTCTGGGGAGCGGGGCGGGAGGGAGGAGGAGGCGGGTCAGATGTATCGCTGGCGGGGCGGGGAGGGAGGGGAGTGAGAACAGATCATTCTCTGGGGGTGGGGAGGAGTGAGGACAAATCAATCTCTTGGGAGGGGGAAGGGGGTGGGGGGCAGGAGAGAGGCGGATAAGAGGTATCTCTGGCGGGGGGTAGCGGGGAGGCCAGATGGATCTCTGGTGGTGGAAATGGGGGAGGGCAGGGGAGGGTCCGCTGCCACTCTGCGGGCGATCTGTGGGGGGAGAAGGGGGCAGCGGGTCAAGATCGGTCTGGGTAGCGGGTGGGTGGGTGGATAAGTGGGACCGTGATGTCTGTTGGGGCCATCACTCCCGGTTTCACTCCCGGGTCACTTTCTCCGCAGTTTATGGACCGGGAGCGAACTGACATGGCACGCTTTTGAAATTTATTTTCTAATTGCGCATGCGCAGTTCAGAGCTCCGATCGTTTCGGGTGCGCTAAGCCCCGCCCACAGCGCGAATGGGACTGGCGATTGTTTTTTTCAGTCTAAGTGCTAATAGGAGCGCCTGAAAGTAGATTTCCAACTCGCATCTAAATTGTGCCCAAATTCAGCACTTAGAATGAAAATGGTAAAATCAGACCGTAAAATTTAAGTGGGCCTCAACTAAGTTTCGAAAAGGTTGCAACATGGCTTGCCAGTTTTTAAACTCAGCGCCCCGGCCGATGAAGGCAAGAATGCCATATCCCTTCTTGAGTACCTTCTCCACGGCATTGCCACTTTCGGTGGTCTGTGTGACTGTACCCCCAGATCCCTCTGTCTATCAATACTCTTAAGGTTTCTGCCATTTATTGTATATATCCTATCTGTATTGGACCTTCCAAAAAGCATTACCTCACATTTGTCCGGATTAAACTCCATGCACCATCTCTCCGCCCAAGACTCCAACTGTTCTATATCCTGTTGTGTCCTCTGACCGTCCTCATCAATATCCAGAAATCCACCAACCTTTCTGTCATCTGCAAACGGACTCTTCAAACAAGTTACATTTTCCTCCAATTCATTTCTTAAATTACAAATAACAAATTTCCCAGCACTGATGCCTGAGGGGCGCCATTTGTCACAGCCCTCCATTCAGAAACACACCCTTCCACCTCTACCCTCTGCCTTCTATGACAGACATGATGTGAAGATGCCGGCGTTGGACTGGGGTAATCACAGTAAGAAGTCTCACAACACCAGGTTAAAGTCGAACAGGTTAATTTGGTAGCAAATGACACTAGCTTTCGGAGCGCTGCCACTTCGTCAGGTGAGTGGGAGTTCTACTCACTCACACGGTATTTTATACACAGTGGGAGTTCAAACTGTTTGTGAATGGAACTCCCACTCACCTGACGAAGGGGCAGCGCTCCCAAAACCAGTGGCTTTTGCAACCAAATAAAACTGTTGGAATTTAACCTGGTGTTGTGAGACTTCTTTCTATGACAGAGCCAGAGCAGTATCCGTCTCACCTCTGACCCCATGCCACTTTTCCTTCTGTGCCAGTCTGCATTAGGGGCCTTGTCAAAGGCCTTACTGAAGTTCATGTACACAACATCCACTTCCCTACCGTCATCAATCATTTTCGTCACTTCCTCGAAAACCTCGATCACGTTAGTGAGACACGACCTCCTCTTCACAAAATCATGTTGCCTCTGGCTAATACGTCAACTTATCTCCAAGTGGGAGTAAATCCTGTATCGAGCAATCCTCTCCAATAACTTCCCTACCACTGATGTGAGGCTCACCGGCTTGCAATTACCTGGATTATTCTTGCTACCCTTCTTAAACAAAGGAAGAGCATTGGCTAATCTCCAATCATCTGGGACCTCCTCTGTCGAGAGTGAGGATACAAAGATTTCTCTCAAGCCCCCAGCAATGTCCTCCCTTGCCTCTCTCAGTATTCTGGGGTATATCCCATCAGGCCCTGGGAACTTGTCTATATTAATGTTTCTCAAGAACCCAAATACCTCCTCCTTTTTGATCTCAACATGACTCAAATTATTTACACACCCTTCCCCAGACTCATCATCCACCAAGCCCTTCTCTTTGGTGAATACTGACGCAGAGTATGCATTTAATACCCTGCCTATTTCCACTGGCTTCACACATAGATTCCCTCCTGTTGTGGGAAAAATCCACTATTAGTCAGATCTCAAGGTTCCAAAAAATAGAGTTTCTTCAACGGAGCTCCGTGGAGACAGTAGCAAACCTTCTCTCAGTAAAATGACGGGAATGGCGGTCCATCTTTATACTTTTTACACAATAGATGGACCGGAGATTTGAACATTATCACATCGTTATAGGCAGATACAAACAGATACAAACATTTAACGTAGTATTGTTCTTATGAATGAGTACATTTCCTATGTCTGTGGCCATCAATGGTTGGTTTCGGCTCACTCAGGTGCTAATCGGTTTTCCTGCATTCATATTTTCCCGCTCTTTCTATGACGAATCTACTCCCTTTGTCTCGGGTTTTCCTTGTCTAAAAGATGTCTCGATCTTTGGCTGGCTTCCTTAGGTGTTTGTTATCTTTAAATCACTGTCTGTGATTCTAAATGGCTTGTCTGTTGGGTTTGATTTCAAGTGATCTTTGTCTAAGTGGAAGCCGGTGTCTGTTTTATGGTTCCTTTCCCAGTTAACTCTTTGTGTGCCAGTCCGTCATTTTAAAGTGTGCTTTCCTTACGTTTTTCCCCTTACAGTCCCTCCTTTTGGTCGGATTATAGCTTCAACAATACCTAGACCAACAATTATACATTCACATATACAAATTTTAGTTCTTCTCTGCTTCTTCGTTTACTCTGATGTCTTCATTTCTTCTGATGTCTTCGTTTCTTCTGATGTCTTCGGGGATCTTCATTAGGTGCTCTTCTTCGATGTACACACGGACTCCTGGCAAAATTCTCGTCAACATTATTTTAAAACAGAGTTTAAGTCATCCAACAGTCAGACAACAGACAATTATAATTGCAATGAGGATGACCAGTCCATGTAACAGGTACGACTCCCAGGACCCCCCCCCCCCCCCCCCCGCCACTCGCCATTCCAGCCAACTACGTCCTCTCTTGGGTCCCTGTCTGAAGCAATCAAGTTGTTTCCTGCTGTCGTTGATGACCTGTGTAATGTTGTAAGACTCATCTGTGACGGGTTATGCATTTATTGCCCATGATTGCACATACTCCCCCTTGTTGTGCTAACTGGTAGTCCACTGTGTATCGTGTCTGCTGTGCATATAATCTCAGTTCAGCCATTTCTTGGTTAACAGCCTCCAGTGCTTTTGAAGTGCTGTTTCCCAGGATTGTTAGTCCGCAAACAATATGGTTTCTATTCTTTGCTCCAATTACCCCGGCTGACACCCCGCCCCCACCCCCCCCCCCGCCCCCCGCCCCCCAGAGATAAAGCTCCAAGGAACCCATATCCCAGTGAGGATCCCATTGTGCCCGGGGCTTCCCAGTCAGCGCAGAATTCCTTGCTGATAGCGCAAGTTACTATTCTCCTCCGAATATACCCCTTCTGTGGGCATGGAACAGTCAGTGGTCCGATTGTTCCTACTGCAAAACGGTTTGGGAGGTTTGGTGTTTCTGTCATGTAGGTACCATTGAAGAGGAACACATATCCCTTCTTAGCCCGGTAACACGTAGTGTGCCGATTATGAGTTTGCTCATACTACCAATTGTTCAGTTTACTTGGTTTCCCGTTTGATTCCACCACCTGGTCAGTATCAAAGGGATATGTCCATTTGGCTGAGCTTCCGTGAGTTCCATTGCAGTGCCCACAAATAAGCTGTCTTCCCGCGGTTATATTTAAACATTTCCGTTCATCACAAATACAATCTGTCCCTTGTGAACCCGACAATGAAACAGCACTGTATACAGTTAGTGTTCGAGTAAATTTAAATGGTTTTCACAGTAGTGATCTTTGAAAGCACAGTCAAAATGGTATCTGACAGCAAGGAAGACAATTTGTTCTGTGTCTTTGTCAAAGAATATGCAGAACCTGATGGGGTAAGGTCAAGATGACACAAAGTGTTCGAATTGCTTATCAGAGGAGGGGTTCCGGCCAATGAATAAGAAAGGGCACAGAGGTAAAAATACCTTTCTGAATGTCCCAGATCATGTTCTCCTCCTGATCTTGCCCAGTTCTTGGAGAACATTGCCAAAGCTAATTTATCATCGTAACAACTCAAGTACATTTGGAATGAGAACCAATGTCGGAAAAAGAACTGAAGGAATTTTGTATATCAATCATTTCGTCAAATATGTGATTTCAATAAGTGTCGACATTGGAAAACAAGGACAGAAATAAGTGTAGTACTGTGATCTCAGCATGTTTTGATTTTGTATAAGACATATATGTTTATTGCTGAATAGTAGCAATGTGGAACGGAAAGGTTTTGAAAAATGAAACCATCTTTGAATGTTGATAGTCCATTTATTTCTGTAGTGGGAGGAGTCACGCCAGTTTGCCTTTGAAAACTGTATTTTTAATCATGTTTTCTGAAGTTATAAGCAGACTTAGATATCTCTGCTTCAAAGTCCTTTATGGCTTAAATGGGGTTTTGTTTATTTATGCCTCGGGACTCCTATTCTTCCTGGGATTCTTATGATCCTTAACTGTCGGAGAAAGAATGATTGACAGTTCAGTTAACAGGAGTTGTTTAACTTTGAGTTTCGGGCTGCTGGAATCACTTTTGGTTTAGAAGGTGCTTGGAAATCAGACTGAACAGTTCTGTTTCATGCTGGCATGCTGAAAGCTGGCCTTTTTGCCTTCCTGGATTGAAACGTCGACTGTTGATTGCTTGCTCGCTGGCAACTAGTGTGTCTCTGTCTCTTGAAGTGCTTTGCAGATTTTTTAAAAAGTGTCCAGCAATGGCACTATCGCTACCTCGAGGGCTGTTGGAGGTTACAAGGATGGGAAGTCAGAGTTTCAATTCTCCAAACAAAGGACTAAGTTCCAGCATTACGTGGACAGTCTTTTTTTCGGTGTTAAACATTTGACTGGGGTATGTTGATAAGGAGGTTTGTTTGTTTGGAACTTTTCATATAGTTGTTTATGTTCTTACATTATCATGGGCTTTTATCTCTTGTTTCTAATTGGTAGAAGTTACTGTGACAAGTTAATTATACTTTAAATAAAATTTGTTTCATCAAAGCTCCTGGTGGGTCACTTGAATCACACGTGATCTAACATCCTATGCTGACCATAGCCAAATTCAACTTGTAATATTTATGATCCAGGCGGACCTATAAAACTGTTTGGAGTTTCTGACCTGGGTATTATACCAGTGTGTGTGTGTGTGTGTGTGTGTATGTGTTTGTTTGTGGCTGTGTGTATATGTGTGTGGGTCTGGTTCTATGTGCGGGTGTGTGTGGTTGTGTGTGGCTGTGATTGTTTGTATGGCTTTGTGTGACGGTTTACTTGCATTATATGTGTTGTGAGTGTCGGTGGGTGCAAATTTGTTTGTCTGCCTGAGTGAGTGGGTGGGTGGGTTTAGTCCTGCATGTGTCTGTTTGTGTGTTTGTGAGTCAGTGTATTTTTGTGTGTGTGTTTGTGTGAGTCTTTCTGCAAATGTGTACATTTGTGTATTTGCTTCAGAAAATATTGTTTATGCCTGTGTATCTTTACATGGTTCTGTTTTTGTTTATGTTTCTCTGTGTGTGCATGCCTGCATGAATATCTGTGTGTATAAATGAATGGGGGCGATTCTCCCAAAAAATACTAAGTGTCGAATTTGGATTAAAATTAAAATTGGAATAAACCGCGTTGTTTCTTCCAGCAGGAGTTTCAAAAAGGAGCTCTCACATTCTGTCCTCTGCAAAGGTCACCAGCGTGTCCGTCAGCACAAATCAGTGGGTGGAGCTTATTCCCGTCCGAGAACACAACAAGGTAGCGCATGCGCCGATCTGTCAGTACCGAAAGCGACGCATGCGCCGTGGCCCACATTGCCAGTGGAGGATTGCTGGAAAATTGGATCGCAGTCCAAATGGGTCCCCCGCACATGGAGAGCAATTGTAAACCCTGGTCAAGTGAAATACTCCTATCTAAGGGGACGGGAGGCGGGTTGGCGGAGAGGTTCCTAGACCCAGATACTTCAGCTCTGGGCCCTCTAATTGCATTTTTTGATTTTGATTGTATTTATGATTGAAAAATGTATGACCATACAGTGAAAAGTCATGTTTCTTGCGCTCTATACAGACAGAGCATACCGTTCATAGAGAAGGGAACGAGAAAGTGAAGAATGTAGAATAACAGTCATAGCTGGGGTGTAGAGAAAGATCAACTTAATGCAAGGTAGGTCCATTCAAAAGTCTGACGGCAGCAGGGAAGAAGCTGTTCTTGAGTCGATTGGTATGTGACCTCGGGCTTTTGTATTACAACATGTGGTCATCGCTATTTAAAGAATTCATGCAGCTCCACGCCGATTGCTGGCGTGGAGCTGATGGGGCTGGATATCCGGCTGCCGGAGAGTCATGGAGGTTACAGCGCCCAATGGGGAGCCCGCTAGACAGCCTCTAATTGAGTCTCTCAACCAGCTGTGCTGCTAATGTAGTGGAGAGGCTCGGAGAATCGCTGGCAGTGTATTTGTCTGGGAGAGTGTTTTATTGTTTGCCTTTGTCGGTTTGTGTTTGTG
Source organism: Mustelus asterias (assembly GCF_964213995.1). Taxonomy (NCBI): domain Eukaryota; kingdom Metazoa; phylum Chordata; class Chondrichthyes; order Carcharhiniformes; family Triakidae; genus Mustelus; species Mustelus asterias. The sequence goes on along the minus strand of NW_027590363.1, from coordinate 73,851 downwards.
TGATTTTGTAATGCTGTGTATCTCGGGGATTGTGTGTGTGTTCCTTTGACATCGGAGAATTTTTGTGTGTGTGTTTGTGTTCCTGTTTCTCCAGGAAAAAATGTATATGTGAGTGTGTGTTCCTGTGACTAGGAGAGTTTGTGTGTGTAGCGTTGTTGTCTTCTGCCTCGAGGAGAGTTTCTGCGCATGTGTCTGTGTCCATGTGTCTCTGGGAGATTGTGTGTTTTTTTTTATTCATTCGCGTGACATGAGCATCACTGACTGGCCAGCATTTATTGCCCATCCCTCGTTGCCCTTGAGAAGGTAATGGTGAGCTGCCGTTTTGAAATGCTGCGGTTCATATTTTCTATGTTCTATTAGATGAGCCCAGAAGGGAAGGAAATTGTTCGGCGCAACTTGTGGGCCGAAGGGCCTGTTTGCGCTGTAGCTTTTCTATGTTGTCTATGTTCTATATTCTGCGGGTTGTCGCACAATGCTGTTAAGGAGAGAATTTCAAGATTTTGATCCAGCGACTGCGAAGGAACAGCGATATATTTCCAAGTCAGGATGGTGAATGGCTTGGAGGCGAACGTGGAGTTCGTGGCATTCCCATGTATCTGCTGCCCTTGTCCTTCAAGATGGAAGTGGCCGTGGGTTTGCAACGTGCTGTCTAAGGATCTTTGGTGAATTGCTGCAGTACATCTTATAGATGCGACTGAAGCGTCGGTGGTGGATGGATTGAATATTTGCAGATGTGGTGTCAAACAAGCAGTCTGCTTTGCCCTGGATGGTAGCAAGCTTCTCGAGTGTTGTTTGAGCTCCACCTATCCAGGCAAGTGCAGTCTTCCATCACATTACTGACTTGTGCCTTGTAGATCGTGGATAGACTTTGGAGAGTCGGGAGGTGAAATACTCGCCACAGTATCCCTCGCCTCTGATCTGCTCTTGTAGCCACTGCATTTATGTGGTAAGTCGAGTTCAGTTTCTGGTCAATGGTAACCCCAAGGATGTTGATAGTGGGGGATTCATTGATGGTTCCATTATTGAATTTCAAAGGGCGGTAGTTAGAGTGTTCCTAATTGGTAGTGGTCATTGCCTGGCATTTGTGTGGCGCAAATGTTATTTGCCACTTGTCAGCCAAGCCTGGATATTGTCCAGGTCATATTACATTTGAACATGCACTCTTTCAGGATCTGAAGAGTCACGAATGCTGCTGAACACTGTGCAATCATCGGGGAACATCCGCATTTTTGACCTTATGACGGAGGAGGAAGATCATTGATGAATTCGCTGAAGATTGTTGGACCGAGGGCACGACCATGAGGGACTCCTGCAGAGATATCTTCGAACTGAGATGACTGACCATCCACAACCACAACCATCTTCATATGTATCAGAAATGACTCAAACCTGGGAGTTTGCCCTCTGAAACCCATTCGTTCCAGTTTTGCTGGGGCTCCGCGATGCCACAATCTGTCGATCTTGATGTCAAGGGCTGTCACTCTCTCCTCACTACTGGAATTCAGCTCTTTTGTCCATGTTTTAATGAACGCTGTAATGAGTTGAGTGAAACTGGCGAAACCCAAACTGGGCGTAACAGATCAGGTTATTGCTGAGCAGGTGCTGCTTGATAGCACTGTCGATGACCTCTTCCATTACTTTTACTGATGATCAAGTGAAGACTGATTGGGCGGTAACTGGCTGGGTTGGATTTGTCCTGCTTTTTATGTACAGGACATACCTGGGCAATTTTCCACATTGTTGGGTAAATGCCAGTTTTGTAACTGTATTGGAAGAGCTTGGGCAGGGGAGCGGCATGTACTGGTGCACAAGTCTTCAGTACTATTGCCAGAATGCTGTCATGGCCCATTGCCTTTTCAGTATCCAGTGTCTTCAACTGTTTCTTGATATCACGTGCTGTGGATTGAATTGACTGGAAACTGGCATCGGAGATGCTGGCGAACACTGGAGGAGTCAGAGATGGTTCATCCATTCGACACGTCTGGCTGAACATTGCTGCGAATACTTCAGCCTTATCTTTTGCACTGAAGTGCTGGGTTCCTCCATAACTGAGGATGAGGGTATCTGTGGAGTCTCCTCCTCAGTTGCTTCATTGTCCACTATCATTCTCGACTGGATGTGGAAGGACTGCAAACCTAAGATCTGATCCGTTGGTTGTGGGATCACCGAGCTCTGTCTATCACTTGCTGTTTTGCCATTTGGCACGCAAGCAGTCCTGTTTGGTCGCTTCGCTAGGTTGACAATTCATTTTTAGGTAGGCCTGGTGCTGCTCCTGGAATGCCATTCCACATTCTCCATTGAACTAGGGTTGATCCCCTGGCTTGATGGTAATGGTTCGTGGGGGATATGCTGAGCCATGAGGTTGCAGATTGTGCTCGAGTACAATTCTACTGCTGTTGATGGCCACAGCGCCTCATTGGTGCCCAGTCTTGATTTGCTATGTCGGATCAAGTTCTATCCCATTCAGCACGTATCGCGCCACAAAAAGCAGTGGATGTTATTTTCAATGTGAAGGCGGGACTTCGTCTCCACAAGGACTGTGTGGTTGTCACTCTTACCGATTCTATCATGAACAGATGCATCTGCAGCGGCATATTGGGAAGCATGATGTCAAGTATGGTATTTCCTCTTGTTGGTTCCTTCACCATCTGCTACAGACCCAGTCTCGCAGTTATATACTTTCGGACCCGACCAGCCCGATCACTAATGCTGCTGCCAAACTTGGTGATGGACATTAAAATCCCCCACCGAGAGTACATTCTGCGCCCTTGCTACGCTCAGTGCGACCTCCAAGTGCTGTTGAACATTTTGGAGTCCTGATCCATCAGCCAAATGAGTACGGTACATGGTAACCAGAAAAAGGTTTCCTTGCATTTGTTTAACTGAAGACATGAGAATTGATGTGGCCCAGAGTCGATGTTAAGGACTTCCAGGGCAGCTCCCTCCCAACTGTGTACCACTGTGCCGCCACCTCTGCTCGGTCTGTCCTGCCGATGGGACAGGACAAATCAAGGGATGGTAGCGGTGGTGTCTGTCGTGTTACCTGTAAGCTATGATTCCGTGAGAATGACTCCGACAGGCTGTTGCTTGATTAGTCTGTGAGACAGCTCTCCCAAATTTAGCACTAGCCCCAGATGTTAGTGAGGAGGATTTCCAGGTTCGACAGGGCTGTTTTTATTTTCCGTAGTCTGTTCCAGTGCCCCGGTCGATGCCAGGTCGTCCGTCCAGTTTCAATTATTTGTGGAGACTTTGTAGCGATTGTTACAAATGAGTGGCTTGCTCGGCAGTTCCACAGGCAGTTGAGAGTCAACCGCATTAATGTGGCTCTGGTGTCACATGTAGGCTAGACCAGGTAAGGACGGTACAAAAGGACATTGGTGAACGAGATGGATTTTTCTGACAATCGACAATGTTTTCATGACCATCAGGAGACTCATAATTCCAGATTATTTAACTGAATTCAAATTCCACCATCAGTCGTGGGGGGATTAGAACCCAGGTCCCCAGAACAATATCTGGGTTTGGGGCATAACAATCGAGCGATAATACCACTGGCCCTTCGGTTCCTATGTGTGCTTGTGTTCTAATGTCTCGGAGAGTTTGTATGTGTGGGTTTTTGTCCCTCCGCCTCGAGGAGGTTATGGGTCTTTGTTTGTCTCCCTGTGTCTCTATGAATGTTTGTGCGCATGTGTTTGTGTTCCTCTGTCTCCAGGAGAGTTTGTTTGTGTGTGTTTGTGTTCAGTGTCTCTCGCAGAGATTGTGTGAGTGTGTGTGTTCTTGTGTCTCTCGGAGAGTTTGTGTGTGGGTTTCCGTTTCTGTGGGTCTAGGAGATATTGTGTGTGGGTTTGCATTACGGTGTCTCTTGGAAGGTTTGTGGGTTTGTGTTTGTGTTTCTGCGTGAGTGTTTGTCTGTTTGTGAGTGTGCATGTGCTTTGGTGTCTCCAGGAGAGTTTGGGTTGTGTTTGTGTTCTGTGACTCGACGAGTATTTGTGTGTGTGTTTGTGTGAGAGAGAGAGAGAGAGGCGAGGAAGGAGGGGGGGGGGGGCGCTGTTCTTGCGCTGCTAGGAGAGTTTGCACCAAGATGTGTGTTCCTGAGTCTCAAGGAGAGTTTGTGCGTGGGTTTGTGTTCCTGTGTCTCTCGAAGAGGTTATGTGTGCGTGTGTGTGTGTGTGTATTTTTGCGTCTTTGTCAACACCACCTCAGTGAAACTGGTGATTTCTTCTCCAGCCTGTTGTATGATTTTGTTTTTTATTTCTTTGCCTTCGAGTGAACATGCTCACAATTGTGACGCTGAAGAGCCGGAACTGTGGTCTGTCCAAATGCGTCACTCGATATCTGGTGTCCATGTCATTGGGGGATCTAATGGTCGTTTATCTTGACCTGATACTGAGACATATTCCCATTGTTCATGCGGAACATTTTCAATTCCTGTTGTCCATACCCGTGTGTAACATCCACGCCGTCCTGCTTTATGCAGCCACTGACTGTTCTGTCTGGTTCACTGTCACTTTCACCTTTGATCGATTTGTGGCCATTTGCTGTGCCAAGCTGAAAAGTAAATATTGCAGTGAGAAAACGGCAGCTGTGGTTCTGGGAACAGTGACGGTGCTGAGCTGTTTAAAGAACATTTTCTGGTATTTTATGTTAACCAGTGATTATTGGCTGAAGAACATACCCTGGTTTTGTAGCTCTACATCATATGTTGACTATTCTCTGGCCTGGGTGGGAATTGTGTTCCTCCACAACATTCTGAACCCATGTGTTCCATTTGTCCTGATTTTGCTGCTCAACGTCTTCACCATCAGACAAATTTTAGTGAGCAGCAGAGCCCGCAGGAGACTCCGAGCTCATAGCAGTGGGGAGAATCCCAGAGACCCCGAGATGGAGAGTCGAAGGAAATCCATCATTTTACTGCTTTTAATATCAGTCAATTTCATTCTGCTATGGTCAATGACCATGGTTTTTACGACTTCTGAACGGCTTTTGTGGTTGGGTTATCAGACTAAACTTTTTCCTGTTTGCTTTCGGGAATTTGGCTTCATGCTGCAGCTCCTGAGTTGCTGCACAAACACTGCAATTTACGCTGTGGCACAGACTCAGTTCAGACAGCAGATGAAAAATGTGTTGCAATTTCCTTTCACTAAAATTCTTCAATTCATTAAACTCTGCGGAAAACCCACACACACGGCCTCTCTAATTTCCTATTGGACATTCAAACTTTATTACACAAACCATCCTCATACTGATTGGACAGATGAAACAGCACCATCAGCTCTGCTCTGCAACTGATCACTCCGCCTATCCATCATTGTGGTTCTTGACAGTGACTGGACAGAAATGGGCCATTCACCATTTCTGCTCTTCCATTTGTCAGCCAAATTGCCCATCGTCACAACCCGTCACCAGCCTCCCGGTGTTTCTGCCACTTCATTGGCCAGTCAGTATGTTCATCACCTTCATCACTTACAAAGATTGGATCCCAATCCTCCAATCAGGAATAGTGGTTCATGGTTGGCCGGGGGTGGGGGGGGGGGGGGTGGGGTGGGGAGGGAAGTGGGGGTACGTAAGATGTGAGGTAAATGGGTTTGCACAGGCAGGTGCACTACAGCAGCACCAGCCACAAGCTGAGCAAGGCCAACTGACTGACCGAGCAAGTGAGGCCAACTACACCAAAAATCAGGAAAAAAGTTAAAAGGAAGGAGAACTCAGGAAGTGTTAGAATCCAAAAAGAAGGTACAAAAACTAGCATAAGGGCACTTTATCTGAATGGTCATTGCATTCAAAACAAGGTAAATGAGTTGACGGCACAAATCATTGTGAACGAATGTGATTTGGTGGCCATTTCAGAGACATGGTTGCAGGATGGTCAAGATTGGGAGTTACATGTCCAGGGGTATCAGATTGTTTGGACGGACCGAGAGGGAGGTGGTGTAGCTCTGATATTTAAGGATGACATCAGGGCGGTAGTGAGAGACGATTTTGGTTCTATGGAACAAAAGGTTGAATCTATTTGGGTGGAAATTCGAAATAGTGAGAAGAAAAAGTCACTGATAAGCATAGTCTATAGGCCACCAAATAAGGACATCATGGTGGGGCGAGAAATAAACAAAGAAATAACTGACGCATGTAAATATGGTACAGCAATTATCATGGAGGTTTTAATCTACACATCAATCGGTCAAACCAAGTCGGCCAAGGCAGCCTTGAGGAGGAGTTCATAGAATGTATCCGCGATAGCTTCCTTGGACAGTATCTTATTGAACTTACGAGGGAGCAAGCTGTCCTAGATCTGGTCCAGTGTAATGAGATAGGAATAATTAATGATCTTGCAGTGAGGGATCCTCTCGGAAACAGTGATCACAGTATGGTTGAATTTAAAATACAGATGGAACGTGAGAAGGTAAAATCCGATACGAATGTCTTGTGCTTAAACAAAGGTGATTACAAATGAATGAGGGAGGCGTTGGCAAAGGTAGACTGGAAGCAAAAACGTCATGGTTGGAGAATTGAGCAACAGTGGAGGACTTTCAAAGCGATCTTTCATAGTGCACAGTAAACGTATATACCCGTGATAAGGAGCGACTGTAGAAAAAGAGATAATCGGCCATGGATATCTGAGGAAATGAGGGAGGGTATCAAATTAAAAGGAAATGCATACAAAGTGGCAAAGAGTATTGGGAAATTAGAGGATTGGAAAGGCTTTAACGGTTAACAGAAAGCCATGAAAAAAGCTATAAAGAAAAATAAGATGGATTATGAGAGTAAACAAGCTCAGAATATAAAAACGGATTGCAAACGTTTTCACAACTGTATAAAACGAAAATGAGTAGCTAAAGTAAACATTGGTTCTTTACAGGATGAGAAGGGGGATGTAATAACTGGAAATGAGAAAATGGCTGTGGCATTGAACAGGTATTTTGTGTCAGTCTTCACAGTGGAAGACACAAATAACATGCCGAAAATTGGTGACAGGAAGTCTCTGGCAAGTGAGGGCCTAGAAACTATCATTATCACGAAAGACGTAGTGTTGGACAAGTTAATGGGGCTAAATGTAGACAAGTCTCCTGGTCCTGATGGAATGCATGCCAGGGTAATAAAGGAAATGGCGGGAGAAATAGCAAATGCACGAATGGTAATTTACCAAATTTCGCTGGACTCTGGGGTTGTTCCCGCACATTGGAAAACAGCAAAAGTGACGCCACTGTTTAAAGAAAAAGGTAGACAAAAGGCATGTAACTATCGGTCGGTTACCTTAACGTCTTTAGTGGGGAAAATGCATCAATCTATCACCAAGGAAGAAATAGCGAGACATCTGGATATAAAATGTCCCATTGGTAAGACGCAGCATGGCTTCATGAAGGGAAGGTCAAATTTGACTGAATGACTGAGCGAGTAATGCAGACTGAATGATAAGTGAGGCCGACTGACCAACTGGCCGAGTGAAGCTTTTTGGGTGGCATGGTGGCAAATTGCTTAGCACTGCTGCATCACAGATCCAGGGACCCGGGTTCGAATCCCAGCTTGGGTCACAGTCTGTGTGGAGATCGCACGTGCTCCTCGTGTCTGTGTGGGTTTTCTCTGAGTGCTCCTGTTTCCTCTCACATTCTGAAAGACGTGCTGGTTCGGTGCATTGACCCCAACAGACCCCGGATTGCGGCGACTCGTGGAATTTCACAGTAACTTCATTGCAGTGTTAATGTGACTTGTGACTAATCAACAAATGATCAAGCAAGCCAGTGTGGCTGAATCACCGACCAATTGAGTGAGGCTGAATGCTGAGACCGATACATATACCAAGTGAGCGAGGCCGACTGACTGACCGAGCAAGTGAGGCCGACTTTCCGACTGATTGAATAAGGCAGACAGGCCAAAAGATAAATGAAGACTGACCAAGCGGGTGAGGCTAACTGAGCAAGCAAGGCCGACTGACCGACTGAGTGAATAAGTCAGAATGACCAAGCAATTGAGGCCGATCTCCCTCGACAGATTTATGAGAACAACTAAAGTAAAAATTCAATGTGCATCATTATCTGGCACGATATCAAAACAAACACGAACATGCACCCCAGGCAATAATATCAAGCTCAATAACGCAATTAATTGCTAAAACATACTCATGTGCCTTATCAATCATGCACGCTGCAGCAACAACCTGAAAGTTTATTCAATTCTGTGTGCTTAGAAAGTTTTACATATCCTGATAATTATTGTTTCATTTTGCAACTTAGAATTTCGTTTCTCGATTGGAACACAGATTTCTTCACCTTTATATTGGCTATCAAGCTGCTTTTAAATTCATTGTAACAAAAGAAAATTAACGCAGTGTTACCAGGTCGAATCTAAAATGATAGATAATCTCATACAGCCTGCATTTGTTACACTGTCCAACGTTACAATTAATTGCGAATTGATCATCGAATTTGCTGTCACAGGGATACATCAAATAACAGAATCTATGTCTGAAAGAGAGCATCACCCTCCATCAACTTTAGCCTTCTGAGTTATGAAGGCACAGATCAGTGGATTTTTGATTATGGATTCTGGGCTCACAAGAAAGCTCTAGCCATTATGTTTCTTTGTGATTGTGGTCTTGCTCTGTACCGCTTTATTTCCGTTATCCATCTCTGTTTCAATACAAAAAAATAGCACGAGTTGTCAAAACTCTTGTTGTGTTTGCTCAATATGGAAAATAATCAAAGCCTCTTATGTTTCCTGGTCACGATTTTACTGCGGGAATTTCCATATAGAATTAGATCACTACAAACTGATGGGTGGCGGAAATCACATGACCACATACAAAGGGTGAATTCAGAAATGAAAAACCGCTTTCTTCAATGGGCACGTGCTGCGGGTTGGGGGGAAGGGGGCGGTGACTGGAATCAGTGTTGTCCAAATTAAACCCGCTCTTTGCCCCTCGCACGTGTCACACAGTTCACCGTGATCAAATGGAATGTGCCATCTGATTAACACTTGAATTGGTTGTCACACACGAAACAAACAACTGCATCCTTTAGGAAATTCAGCTGGTCAATGGCAGGGTATCATAATCCCAAAGGGAAACTTGAATCAGCTGCCACAAAAGGTGTGCACTCTGTATGAAACGTTGAATCATCTAAAATCGCAATAAATGCATTTTAAAACAATTATGATGATGGTTTGTATTGATTTGATTTGATTTATTACTCACATGTACTATCATACACTGAAAAAGTATTGTTTCTTGAGCTATAAACACAAAACCTGCAGCTCATAGAGAAGGAAATGAGAGAGTGCAGAGTGTAGAGTTCCAGTCATAGCAGTGTTGTGGAGAAAGATCAACTGAATGCAAGGTAAGTCCATTGAAAATTCTGACGGCAGCAGGGAAGAAGCTGTCCTTGAGTCGATTAGTGTGCGACCTCAGATTTTTGTATCTTTTTCCCGACGGAAGAAGGTGGAAGAGAGAATGGCCGGGGTGCTTGGGGTCCTTAATTATGTTGGCTACTTTGCCGAGGCAACGGGAAGTGTGGACAGAGTCAATGGATGTGAGACTTTGCGTGATGGATTGGGTTGCATTGACCACCTTTTGTACTTCCTTGCGGTATTGGGCAGAGCAGGAGCCAGAACAAGCTGTGATACAAGCAGAAAGAATGCTTTTTATGCTGCATCTGTAAACGTTTGTGAGAGTCGTGGCTGATAGGCCAAATTTCCTTAATCTTCAGACGACATAGAGGCATTGGTGGGCATTCTTAACTATAGTGTCGGCATGGGGAGACCAGGATAGGTTGTTGGTGTTCTGGACACTAAAAACGTGAAGCTCTCGACCCTTTCTACTTCGTCCCCGTTGATGTAGACAGGGGCATGTTCTCCTTTACACTTCCTAACGTCGATGACAATCTGTTGTATATTCAAGGTCACAGGTTAATAAAAATGTAAAACGTATAACACTTAAAACACTAAACGCCTTTAGACAGGTCACATAATGTTCTAAACTTTTCCTGAAGGCTTTTGATTATGTGAGCTCAGATCTTAAATCCACTTGAAGGCCTATTGGTGGGGTAGCCGAGTTGACCAGTACTGTCAGGAAATCTCAGACCATAGAACATTCACGAAGCCAGTGTTTCTGTAACAATGACCTAACTTTATTTAACCAGCAACTGCCAAGTGATCATCAAAGGTTCGAGTCAGCTCTCAACTAGACCAGCCGGACCACCCCGAATAGATCTGATGTTTACAATCAAAACAGATCAAAAATAGTTTTCTCATCGATCATTCCTGCCTTATATGATCTTAACAACAATCATTTTACGAGATACTTATCAACAATAATCCCTGACATGCACTTCAGCCAATTCTAGTTTCCCATTCAGCATAATGAGGTCTTATTCGTCCATGGAATCCGGTTAGAAAGATAGGGTGGTAATCGTCGGAGATTTTAACTTTCCCAGCATTGACTGGGACAGCCATAGTATTCGAGGCTTGGATGGAGTGAAATTTGTTGAGTGCATTCAGGAGGAATTTTTCATTCCGTTTGTGGTGACAGAAGTGTTAGTGAGGGATCACTTTGGGACCAGTGACCATCATTCTATTACTTTTACGAGAGCTATGGACAATGATGGGTCTGGCCCAAAAGTTAAAATTCTAAATTAAGGCAAGGCCAATTTTGATGGTATCAGGCAGGAACTTTCAAAAGTTAATTGAGGAGTCTGTGGGAAGGCAAAGGGACGACTGGTAAGTGGCACGCTTTCAAAAGTGTGTTAATCAGGGTTCAGGATAAACACATTCCTCTTAGAGTGAAGGGCAAGGCTGGCAGAAGTAGGGAGCCCTGGATGACTCGGGATATTGAGGCCCTGGTCAAGAAGAAGAAAGAGGCACATGACGTTCATAGGCAGTTGGAATCAAGTGAATCCCTTGAAGAGTATAGGGGGTGTAGGTGTACAGTTAAGAGAGAAATCAGGAGGGCAAAAAGGGGACACGAAATTGTTTTGGCAGATAAGGCAAAGGAGAATCCAAAGAGCTTCTACAAATATATAAAGGGCAAAAGAGTAACAAGTGGGAGAGTAGGGCCTCTTAAGGATCAACAATGTCATCTATGTGCGGATCCACAAGAGATGGATGAGATCCTAAATGAATAATTCTCAACAGTATTTGCTGTTGAGAAATGCATGGATGCCAGGGAACTTGGAGAAATAAATAGTGATGTCTTGAGGAGTGTGCATGTTACAGCGAAGGAGGTGCTGGAAGTCTTAAAGCGCATCAAGGTAGATAAATCCCCGGGACCTGATGAAGTGTATCCCAGGACATTTTACCAGGCTAGGGAGGAAATTGCGGGTCTCCTAGCCGAGATATTTGAATAATCGATAGTCACGGGTGAGGAGCCTGAAGATTGAAGAGGGGCAAATGTTGTACCTTTGTTCAAAAAGGGCTACAGGGAAAAGCGTTGGGAACTACAGGCCAGTGAGCCTCACATCTGTGGTAGGTAAATTGTTGGAAGATATTTTGAGAGACAGGATCTACAGGCATTTAGACATGCCAGTACTGATGGGAACAGTCAGCATGGCTTTGTGAGTGGAAAATCACGTCTCACAAATTTGATTGAGTTTTTTGAAGGGGTATCCATGAAAGGAGATGAGGGCAGTGCAGCTGATGTTGTCTACATGGACTTTAGCAAGGCCTTTGACAAGGTACCGTATGTTAGATTGTTGCATAAGGTTTAATCTCACGGGATCCAAGGTGAGGTATCTGAATGGATACAAAATTGGCTTTTTGACAGAAGCCAGAAGGTAGTTGTCGAGAGTTGTTTTTCAAACTGGAGGTCTGTGACCAGCGGTGTGCCTCAGGGATCCACTGTTATTTGTCATTCATATTAATGATTTGGATGAGAATATAGGGGACATAGTTAGTAAGTTTGCAGATTACACTAAATTGGTGGCATAGTGGAAGTGAAGAAAGCTATCTTCAATTGCAACGGGATCTTGATCAATTGGGCCAGTGGGCTGAGGAATGGTAGATGTAGTTTAATTTAGCAAAATGCGAGTTGTTGCATTTTGGTAGATTGAACGAGGGCAGGACTTACTCAGTTAATGGTAGGGCGTTGGGGAGAGTTACAAAACAAAGAGATCGAGGGGTACATGTTCATAACTCCTTCAAAGTGGAGTCACAGGTGGACAGAGTGGTGAAGACGGCATTCGGCGTGCTTGGTTTCATCAGTCAGAACATTGAATGCAGGAGTTGGAATGTCTTGTTGAAGTTGGACAAGATATTGGTAAGGCCACACTTGGAATACTGTGTGCAATTCTGGTCACCCTATTGTAGAAAGGATATTATGAAACTAGAAAGAGTGCAGAAAAGATTTACCAGGATACTACCGGGGCTTGATTGATTGAGTTATAAGGAGAGGCTGGAGAGACTGGGACTTTTTTCTCTGGAGCGTAGGAGGCTGAGGGCTGATCGTATACAGGTTTATGAAATAATGAGGGGCACAGATCAGCTAGATAATCAATATATTTCACCAAAGGTAGGGGAGTCTAAAACTAGAGGGCATAGGTTTAAAATGAGATGGGCGAGCCACAAAATTGTTCAGAAGGGCATTTCTTTCACAGAGAGTGGTAGGTGTCTAGAGCAAGCTGCCAGAGGTAATTATAGAGGCGGGTACAATGCTGTCTTTTAAAAAGCATTTAGATAGTTACATGGGTACGATGGGTATAGAGGGATATGGGCCAAATGCGGGCAATTGGAATTAGCTTAGGGGTTTAAAAAAAATGAGCGGCATGGACAAGTAGGGCCGAAGGGCCTGTTTCAATGCTGTCAACCACTTTGACTCTGTGACTAATACTGGGAAGGGGGTGAGGGGATAATCTTTCCAGAGTGTGGATGTTTACTCATGAAGACTGCTCAGATGGATGGGATATAAACGGTCGTGGGGGGTACTGTTTAGATGGACAGCGTTTGGACAATCTGGGTTTCCAAAGGGAGAATGGTTTCATGTCAGTGGGACTTTTCTGAAGGATGAATTTCTCGGAGTACGTGGTGGGGATGGTGAAAACGTGCATGACTTAAATGGGATTTTAAGTTGTCGAGCGGTTTCCTCATGGTCAGTGTTCATTTACACGGAGGATCACGAAGATATAGAAGGCATGAGTATTCAGCAAAAAGTTATAGATGAAGCGAGTTATTGCAGCAGACTGGAGCGATGTAGATAATGAATTTGTCTGCAGAAAGAAAAAGCTGCTGGTATTGTGTGGGTATCTATTAAAAAGGCGCTGTTCAAGGCACATTGAAGAAGAACGAAGACCAACATTTCGAGAACCACACGCAGGCAGTTGTGTTATATTTGGTTGTTAACAAGTAACTTGGAAGTGGAATAATTATTTCGATGGGGTTTTTAGCATCTTCTCCTAATTGCGGGCACCCACACGTTTTCCAGTATTCGGGACATATGATTATTATGGGGACATTATTTTGTTGGCTGCAGTTGGCGTTATTTTTTTCTGGAGGCATTATCTGGTGATAGAGAAATACATAGTTGTTTGGAGATGCATATTTATTTCAAGGGCTGAAGTGGGCTCCATCATTTTCTGCGCGCTATGTAACTTCCAATATTTACTCCCAGGCACATCACAGGCAAACTTTAGACATTTGGGCCTTTATCTATGAGAACATAAATGAGTGACTGGTGATCATTTTCAAACATATAAGATCCCGAGGCAGCTTCACAGGGTGAATAGTGGAATCCGTTTTCTACTTGTGCAAGAAAATCGGGCCAGTGTGGCACTGTTCAACTTGGAGATGGGAAGATTTATTGGTGTTTATGGCCTGATATTTATTCCATTCACTTTTCAAATTCTGCCGTGTTGGGATTTGAATCCTGTTTCCTCCTTGAGATATGGCCTGTTTTTCTGCCAGGACGAAACAAGCGATAATACCACAATGTCACCCACTTCCCCACATTCGTGAGCTGAAATATGTCTGATCCCAGAATAAATATAAAATTTGACATGATTATATTTGCCCAATATATATGGTACCAATAATGTTGCAAGCAGTTAATGTGAAATTTGGACGATCGAGTGGGATGGAGAGTGAAATTACTGCAGAGAGAATGCTTTTGTTTTTGGTCAGTTTAGAACTTAAAGTGTACATGTGAAGTGTACCCCAGTGTCTCCAGCAACTCAACTGAAGCTTTTGAAGTAGGGTGCTGGCTGTTGCTATTTTCCTATCTGTCTGTGAAGGACGCTCAAACTCTGCTCAGGTTCACCTCTCCATCTGTTTCTCCTACATCTTTGGCTGCCGCCATATTGGTTAGCACCACCGTGCCAAGATATTTTAATGAAGAAGGCGAAAGTAAGAAGCGAATCTTTCAGGATCAAGAAGCAACTGAACTGCGGAGCTACGAGAATGTGGATAATCAAGAAAAAATAAGAAGATGCAACGTCAGTTCAAAAGATTGCGAAGTTATGCTTCTGGGGATTGATCCCCCTCTTCTATTTCAACATGGCGCATGACTGATAGAGGCTGTTCCCAACCGCAAGTGATTGTGGAAAACTGGACCAGTTTTGCGCCATTACTCACTGGGCCAATTTACTCAATATGTTTCTCCTATTTAATACCCTGTTATTTTCTGTTGAGAAATAAGGAAATTGATATCACCACAGGACTAAAATATCCCATTCATGGTATTGCCTTTCCTGTGGTGTCCCAATGCAGAGTTCAATTGCAAGGGGTTTGCAAGTTCAATTACTCTAATGCGAATGATTGTCTTGACTTAATTGGCTGCTTGGTTGATTTCAAGGACAGATAAAACAACGACTTGGGATGTCTCTTGCAGCTCCACAATTTTCAGAGTTGCGTGTGACATCTCACGCTTGTGAGCCCTGGGCAGAGAGCAGCATGCGGTGTTTAGCTTTCGGAGCGCTGCTCCCTCGTCAGATGGAGTGGAAATGTGCTCTCAAACAGGGCACAGAGACACACAATCAAGTTGCTACCAAATAAACCTGTTGGACTTTAACCTGGTGTTGTTAAAACTCTTACAGAGAGCAGCAGCCAGCTTTTCAAGAAATATGGCTTTACAAACCCTGCGCTCCCACTGGTAATCATACACACATTGAGCCATAAAACAGGGACTCACTGGAAAGCTGGAACTCTTACCCTGGCCTGCAAAACGTTCTGTTATCTGTTACTGCCCTCAGGGACAGTGTGCCCACTCCAAGGATTTTGGGTGAGAGGAAAGACATTTCGAACCAAATATTTTTTATGAAAATTTTAATGCTGGAATCTAATGAATGGATTCGCTGGGAGGATTGCCTTCAAAACACAAGTTATCTGCGGTTGAATTACAGATGTGAATGTATTGAAGTCCGCACGGTTTTCAGTGATGTCTGGGAGTAAATTAATGACTGGAGTGTAGTCGAGGGCTTTTGTTGTGGGAGACGGATTGCAAAATAGGTTACTGGGTCTATTTGAATGCTGGAATATGATTGTAGGCCTTCAATGGTTCACGTGATCCATTTCATACATATCGAACATCACAAATATCTGAACGTCTTTCTGATTTCATCACACCGATAAAGTTCTGTTATTTCAGAATTGCACTGACTTTGATTTGACAAACACAAGTTCAAAACTTTTAACATCGCCATCAGAATCGAGATAATATCGTCATAAATCACGTTTTGGGTACTTTTGGGTACTTTTCCCTCTCCGAATAGTTTTGAGCTTGGGATGTTTGAAAGTATGTTAACTTAAGTGCTGTATTTTACGTTAATTCTTTCAAACCTCAGGAGTAATGAAGAAAAGTTATTCATTTTAAGTTCCGTTGTGTGACCTTACAAGCCTCAGTAACGAAATACATAATCAATTTAATAATGCAGTTTCTGGTGATTCTTACAAACCTAAATTAAGAAATGCCTAAATAGTTTAATCAGGTAGTTTATGTTGATGCTTACACATTTAAGTAATGATTTTAAAAGCTTTAGGGAAGTTTAATGCCTCAGTTGATGTATGCAAGCCTCCTGTAAGCTGATGTGAACTATCTCCCTGATAGTTATTTAGAATCCTGTCCAGATTGTAAATCTGGAGTCATGTCCCACAAGTATTGAAACCTCCAGCTATTAACAATGAGTTTCGCAATCACTAGTACTCTTTTGCGGCTTCAGTGAAGGTGCAGACATCATGAAAGACGAGTCAGGCTACATCTTGGCCCGAAGAGAAGGCAAATCAATTACCCACCCGTTAGAATGTACAGGCAAAGGACATCATATGAAATGATATCAGAGGAGATGTGTGCCAGGAGACTGCGCTTCAGCAAGGAAGCAATGGGATGTCGTTTTGAAATGTTGACTGAAGACCTGAAACCCAACGCTAACTGCCGCACTACCTTAACAGTGGAGATGAAAGTCACAACAACAGTGAGGATTTTGCCAGTTGTGTCCTTTCATGGCAGCAGTGACATTTGTAACATTTCACAAAATGAAAAAGATTCCTGCAACGTGTTTTTTAATGCACAACTATGGCCTTGAGCATGGACTCGGCATTCATCCAGAACTTCAATTGCCGACGGAGATGGAGGAGCTGGATGAAGGTAATATGGAGCCTGATGGGGAAGCCGGAGCTCCAGGTGACGCAAGGGCAATTCGAGATCGCCTGGCGCTACTGCTTTTGGACAATGAGCTTTTAAAATGTTTGTTTCGTATGTCCAAACAATCCCCTTCACTCCCTTGCATCCATTCCTCCCTCCATTCCCCTGACCACCTTGTCTGCAAAAAGGCAGGAACCGTTATGTTAAAGAAGAAAAATAATATTGTCCATGGTGTTAAAGTTATAAACGATAGTTTAGTGCATTTGTTTAAGTTGAGGTAGTTCAGTTAAATGTCAGCACGAATAAAGTTGTTTAATTATAAAACTATTTTGTCATTTGTTTAATATTTTTCCATTTCACTTGACAAAATTGTACAAATTATTTATTCAAATATCAAAATGCAACATTCAAATATGAGGATACCAATTGATTTATTGAAGTAAACGAGGCGGAAATATGAACCACAAAAGAATTGGAATGAGCAACTAAAAATGGAATATTCATCAGAGGAGAGGGATGCTGAGGGAGAGGTAGCAGTGTTGGAGGGTGGGCAGTGGGACCCTAATTCTTCCTGCGTCATCCCCGGGCCCTTCCCCGTCCACAAGGCGTGTCTCCCTGCATCCCTGATGGAGCCGGGTCCTGCCCAGTGGCAACTGCCTCTGAATGGGGTGGCTCCTGCTCAGAGGGTGCAGCAGCAGGTGTCTCGACTTCATTTATGAACTCCAGACGAAACTCATTTTCCTTTCTTAGTCGCTCATTCTGCTGCACCAAACTCTGTCCCAGTATCTCATTCTGCTGCACCAAACTGTCTCAGCATGTCATTCTGCTGCACTGAACTGACTCAGTGGCAGATTCTGCTGCAACAATCTCTTTCTCAGCAGCTCATTCTTCGACACTGAACTCTGTCTCAGCAGCTCATTCTGCTGCAACGAATGATGCTGGGTCAGTAGCTCATTTGCAATTTGGAGCTCCGGGGGAGACATCACTCAGCGCTCAAGCCTGTCTCCTTCCAGTTTCAGCATAACCTTCAGCCAACACCATTGGAAGCTCATACAGTTTATGAATAATCATTTGCTCACTGCCATTGACTGTAAGAAGTTGAGGTTCACGAGGTGCGGAGGCTTCCATCTCCAGCAACGAATTCTCCTCACCTCCTGAAGGTTCAGGGTGTTCCTCCTCCATTACAATAGCCGTGTCATCACTGGCCTCCCCCTTCCAACCACTTGACAACCCAAAACATCAGTATCAATGTCAAATAATTCATCAGGATGCAAGGCGTCCCCCTCATCTGGAACAGATTAAGAGCTTCGCTGCTGTGATGTACCAGCTTTTCCTAATCATCACCAGATGGTGTGGCCTGATTCTCGGTCATGTTCCACTGTGTTGTCATCCTGGCATCTATGAAATTTGAAAAGAGCGCAATTATTTTACTTTCCTAACAACAGTCTTGTGTGTCTATATTTATAAATAATATATATATATATATATATATATATATATATATATATATATATATATATATATATATATATATATATATGTATATGTATATACTACCTTGACCAAACCCAACATCCCAACCATCCCATAATCCGGGGTTGGAGAAACACAGCATGTCACAAGCAAGTCCCTCCTGTTATGTGAGATGCTTCTTGCCCGCCTCCAGTCAGTGAACGCTCTCAGGAATATGTGACTTTTTTGCCTTCAGAAATCAATTCGAATGTCATTTAAAATCTTGCTATCAACTTGTAGGTCAGTGACAGCTAAAGCCAGTAAGCCGCGGGGCCATGTTCGCAAGCTGCAATGTTTGGAACGAGACTGTACTGCTTACACAGCTTCAGATATCATCACTGTTTTTCAATTTTACGATTCTGATGCAAATCTGTGAGGAGACAGAGCTATTGACCATACCCAAAGCAGACTAAAATCCTGATTTTGAGAACGATTTTGTTTCTGTTATAGATTTTCATCAAAACATCTTGCATAACCTGTTTGAACGCATCCAATTGTTACGTTTCTTGCGACACTAATCCGCGGTCCTCGACACTTCACTATCTGCATACACCAAGGTTGCAATTTCCTTCAAGCCACAGCTTAAATTTTCGTTGTTGACTTTGATTTTCCATTGCCCAAAATTTGAACTTTCCTCTGTTCCACTTCATGCATTAAGTTTTCGAAATCATGGTCAGAGAAATTCTGAGTTCTCTTTTTCCCAGGGAACGTTTCAGTGGCCATATTGTAAATTAAATCACACAAACACTTACAAGCATGCCACGCATATTATAAAGTTACATAAGAATAATAATACAATGCAGACTTTGGGCGACACGGTGGCACAGTGTTTAGCACTGCTGCCTCACAGCCCGGGTGACCCGGCTTCATTTGTGGCCTTGGGTCACTGTCTGTGTGGAGTTTGCATCTTGGCCCCGTGTCTGTGTGGGATTCCTCCGAGTACTCCAGTTTCCTCCCACACTCCAAAATGTGCGGGTTAGATTATTTGGCCATGCAAAATTGCCGCTTGCTGTCAGGGGATTAGCAACATAAATTCATGAGGTTCCAGGGATAGGGCCTGGGTGGGATTGTTGTCGATGGCTGCTCGATGGGCTGAATGGCCTCCTTCTGCACTGTCGAGATTTTATGGATGGGATGTTCCGGCCGTGTTTGCTCCAAAACAGGAAAGTCCCGCCTGAGGTCAATGGACCTCTCCATGGTCCACCTTTCACATGTTACGTTTCCCATGGCGGGTGGATGGGAAAATTCACCCATCCTATGACTCTAAATCGTAGTTTCACAAATTTGGAGCAAATTGAACATTTGTTTATTTATACAATTTTAATTATACACAAGTTCAGTAATTAAAATGAATTTGAAAATGACAGTTTGAATGAACCAATAAGTATTAACTACTTAAAAACAGCAAAAACAATGAAAAACAAAACCAAATACATACCTTGGGGTCCCTTTGCCAATGCAAAACTGCCTTTTGGAACCTGGAGCTCAATGGGCGTCCCCAGGATTGCCGCGTCGCCAGTGGGCGTGGTTTGCAATCTCCTGCGACGCGCAAAGGGCTGGTGAGACGGCTTCGCTGTGGGTCCGAGGCGGCTGCAGTCCTCAGTAGCTTCGGCGGAACAGGTAAGGAAATGTAAACATGCAATTGTTTTCTTCTCGTTCTGGCGCAACATGCCTTTGACAAGGTACCACATGGTAGGTTGTACATCAGGTTAAATCTCACGGGATCCAGGCGGTAGCCAAATGAATACAAAATTCGCTGCTGACAGAAGACAGGGTGCTTGTAGAGGGTTGTTTTTCAAAATGGAGGCCAGTGACAAGCGGTGCGTCTCAGGGATTGGTGCTGGGTCCACTGTTATTTATCATTTATGTTAATGATTTGGATGAGAATATAGGAGGCATAGTTAGGAAATTTGCAGATGACACCAAGATTGGTGGCATAGTGGACAGTGTAGAAGGTTATCTCGGATTGCAACGGGATCTGGATCAATTGGGCCTGTAGGCTGACAAATGGCAAATGGAGTTCGATTTGGATAAATGCGAGGTGATGCATTGTGGTCGTTTGAACTAGGGCAGGACTTATTCACTTTATGGTACGGCGTTGGGGACAGGTATAGAAGAAAGAGATCGAGAGGTTCAGGTTCATAGCTCCTTGAATTTGGCGTCACAGGTGAACAGACTGGTGAAGAAGGCATTTGGCATGCTTGGTTTCATTAGTCAGAACATTGAATGCAGGAGTTGGGACGTCTTGTTGAAGTTGTACAGGACATTGATAAGGCCACAGGTGGAATACTATGTACAGTTCTGGTCACCCTATTATTGATAGAATATTATTAAACTCGAAAGATTGCAGATAGAAATGCTAGGATGCTACCAGGACATGATGGTTTGAGTTATAAGGAGAGGCTTGATAGACTGGCACTTTTTTCTCTGGAGCAATAGAGGCTGAGGGGCTGATCTGATAGAGATCAATAAAATAATGAGGGACATCGATCATCTTGATAGTCAATGTCTTTTCCCAAAGGTTGGGGAGTATAAAACTAGAGGGCATAGGTTTATTGTGAGAGGGAAGAGATACAAAAGAGTCCAGAGGGGCACTTTTGTCGCAGAGGGTGGTGAGTAACTGGGACAATCTGCCAAAGGTAGTGATAAAGGCGGGTACAATTATGTATTTATAAAAAAGACATGTTGACAGTTGCATGGGTATGATGGATATCGAGGGATATGGGTCATACACGGGCAATTGGGACTAGCTTAATGGGAGAAACAGCGGCATGAGAAGTTGGGCTGAAGGGCCTGTTTCCAACCTGTAAACCGCTGCGACTCTATGACGCTATTGCAATTTTACAGGGCCTTGTTGAGATCACAACTGCTGTACTACGTGCAGCTTTGGTCTCTCTACCTAGGAAATGCTATACTTGTTATTGAGGGACTGCATCAGAGGTTCACTAATCTGCTGCTAGGTTTGGCGGAATAGTCCTATGAGAGGAGACTGTTTCGACTGTGTCTTTGTTCGCGCTAGTTCTGAAAGGTGAGAAGAGATTTAATTGACTGTACTAGACAGACTAGATGCAGGGTGGATGTTTTCCCTGGTTATGGAAACTAGTCCCAGGCCACGAAATATCAGGATATGGGATTGAACATTTCGGACTGGGATGAGAAAAGAAAATCACTCATAGGGTAGTGATCCATGGGAATTCTGTACCACAGAGGGCTGTGGAGGCCATGTCAATTAATGCATACAATAAAATATAGTTCCTTATTTAGATTTTAATTTCACCGAGGTACCTGAGGGCTGAGGCATATATGACACTAAGATCGAGGGTCAACAATAAATCATATTGAATGGCAGAGCAGACTCGAAGTGCCGAAGACCTACTCGAAGATTCGATATTTCTCTCTCATTCTTGACTATGTTCCATAGTGACTCCAGCCACTTGTCCATATGCAAAACGTAAAATTTGAGATACTGCAGCTGGAGACACTTCCTAAACAGATGGTGCCACTTGCCTCCAGAAGTGTCACTGACTTAATAAATGGCATGGAAGGTGCTTTTGAAGTGACAGAGCTACCGGCGATGAGTTTCCCTTCAATTACTGCCTACAGTGTGTTTGTGAGATCTTGAGCGAAACGTTACATTTAGTTTTGCGCCTATCTTAGTGTTTCAATTAACAGTAAGTTTAGTATTCGGATTACTGTTAGGCATAGGATCAGTGTTACACTTGCCATGACTGTGAGGGGTGCAGTTTGCGATGAAGTTAGCATTAGGTTTATGGTTGAGTCCAGGGTATGTTTTGGACCTTCCTTCCT
Organism: Mustelus asterias; assembly: GCF_964213995.1. Taxonomy (NCBI): domain Eukaryota; kingdom Metazoa; phylum Chordata; class Chondrichthyes; order Carcharhiniformes; family Triakidae; genus Mustelus; species Mustelus asterias. The sequence goes on along the minus strand of NW_027590363.1, from coordinate 51,980 downwards.
TTTTTGGAAATTATTTTTATGTTTACACTGAGAGACAGGCTTCAATTTTGTTTTAGTGTTAGTGTTTGCGTTCCATTAGGTTTCTGGTGAAGATCAGTATTTGTGTTAATGAGCTATGTTTAGGATTGGATTCATGGTTAGAATGGAATTTCGACATCAGAGATGGTTCAGATCATAAAGTGTGAATTTCAGCTCTGGTAATTGCGTTGCCATTTACTTGTGGGTCGTATGCCTTTTCTAGTTAGGAATAGAGTTACACGAAAGATTACAGTGGATTTTGAGTTAAGCTTAGGTTCAGTTTTGCGTTTGGGTTTTGTTTACGTTTCAGTTATGCTTTAGGTGAGAATATATTTATGGCAGATGATAAGAAAGATAAAGACAATTAGAGATGGAAAGGAGAGAGAGAGGGACAGAGAAAGAGAGGGCGGGAGAGAGAGAGAGTGAGAGAGTGAGAGACAGATAGAAAGAGAGAGAGAGAGAGAGAGACAGAGACAGAAAGAGTGAGAGACAGAGAGTGAGACAGAAAGAGAGAGAGAGAAAGATAGGTAAAGAAAGAGGGAGAGACAGAGAGGGAGAGAGAGGGAGATTTATAGAAGCCAAATTCTACATGGAGTTCGAAAATGAAGCCATCTCCTTAATACTTGGGCAATGATTAATTCGGGCCTGGGAAAAAGGATATAATCAGCAGTTCACAAATCGTTGTGGGTGTTAGAAGACAGTTGGAGTGGGTGCAATACAAGTTTGTGCATTTTGTAAAAAGGATGCATTATATGACTGGGAGCCAAATTTGGTCAGGCAAAGGTTAACCCGCGCTTGATCACAGTAATCTTCATTACATAGAGGTAGAGATGGCTGACGTGAAGGAGGTGGAAATTGTCCACTTCATGATTTCCAGGTTTTGCGATGAAATGCGCTGGGAGGGCAACGGGAGTTTTCTTTGCAGGTGATATCTTACTTTGAATTCTTTAATAAAAAACAGGAGTAAACTGTCTCAACTATTGGAGAAATGAAGAATGAAGACGGTGTAGTTAAATATTCCAAGGAGTGGGGACAGGAGGAGAAGGAATAACGAGTAGCACTCACCCTTCGGCATGAAGGATGCAACTTCCGACTGTGATAAGAACCGCTCTGACATTGTGGTAAGGCAGCAATCTGATGGGCGAGACTCAAAGACAAAGTTCAGGGAAACACAAGAACCAACTTCGAAGGAGAAAACATGATCAAAGACTCTGGAGATGGAAGTGGCGATGAGGTTGGATGATAGTTTGCAAGGTCAAAGGAGACCTATTTGTTTGTGTTACTGCAAAATTGTGTGAGATATAAAAAATAAACCCGAGGAGAGAAGACATTAGCTGATATTGCAAAACGAAAGATAATCGGCCCCATCCATTCCATTTGCCATCCACTTGAGGCGTTGGTCAGCCCTGCAGTATTCCCTCTCCCTGGTCCCTTTCTCCTCGCTTAAGTACTCTGGTTAGGTTTTTCCACAATGAAAACCATGCTGCCAATAATTGTATGCCTTGGAGGGAGCAGATGGAAGGAAGGGAGAGGGAAGAAGGGAGTGAGAGCGAGAGAGAGAGATAAAGAGCGACTGCACTGACCATGTAGAAGGAGTGGACGAGAAACAGACATAAATAAAGTGTGTCAAAGAAAATGTAATACTCAGGCAGATATACTATTTTAGATCATTGCTGATTATCTTTCTGAACAGGTGTAAGACAATGATATTTGGACGAATGGAAGTGGAGGCGACACTGTGGATGATTTTATTTCATATCCTGTATACTGAAGAAGAGCGATCACAATCCTAATATTCCCTTCTATCGCACCAATCGCAGCCAGCCTCCTCTCCCCTTTCTGACCGCTGCTGGTATTTGGCGAACCATTTCGATTCAGCTAATTGTTGGAGACTAGTGGGTAAATATTCAAAAGATGAACTGACAACACTGGGAGTCACAACGGAAATCTTTGCAGATATTTTGTTTATTAATCCGATGTGTATTTAATCTATACAGAATTTTCGTCACGCTGTTCAAATGCCCTCTGAACGTGGCCCGAATCATCCCAAAATAATTGTGTTCACAAACAATTTATATTTTGCATCATACTGAAACCTTTTCCAAATCTAAATTCTGAACAGCTGAAATGTATGGATTTGTTCCTACAATTTTATCAAATAAGAATGATATCCCAGCCTGCCTCTTTCTCTCTCTCTCCATGAGAACAATCATTCTGAACCTCATTTGACAGTTTTCACCTTTCACTGTCTGCGTTTTAATTTAATGAAAGGCCCCACTGCTCCTTAAGAAAACTGAGGGCATATAATTTTCCATTTCTGCCCCCATCTATCGGCTCAGATGCACTCTCATGCTTGAATCTGACAGTCATGTTTCTTGGCTGATGTAATTTTCGTCACTGGCTTCAGCATTTCTGGGAACGTCAACAAAAACAGTAGGAAAATACAATGCTTTTCTGTTTCACGCTTTATATTTTACCCTGGTCATCTTTCTATATCTTCAGCACATGCGATCGACAACTATTTCAACTCATGTCTATGGGACTTCCAGTGGCCAAACATTAACACATCAAAGACACTATCAAAACTAACCTGCTAAGCCCTTCAGAGAGAGAGAGTACAGAATCCGATCTAATTTCACCACTAGCACAGTGAAAATCCATTTGACGATTTTCAAAGCATTGGATTCCTCTGTCGGAGGGGCATCGTCGTGTGTTATGTTTTTGCTAATTTAGAAATAAGTGTGAAGGGATATTTCACCATATTATTTATCTGTGCTCTGAATTTAGTCTGTGTCACGGCATAAATACAGGTGTTTGTGCAGCAACTCAGGAGCTGCAGCATATATCCGATGAGCAGTACATAATATGGGATGTAAACACGCATATGTCCTACATAATAAATGCGATACCATATAAAATAAATCATATACACTGCCCATAACAGGATAAAATTACCAGAAATAGAAAAGAGTAAAATTATTGATTTCCTTCTGCTCTCCATCTCTTGGTCTCGGGAGCTGTCCCTATGGCTCTGAAGGCAAAGTCTCCTTCTTGCTCTGCTGGCTGCTAAAATGCTTCTGACGGTTAAAACATTTAGAAGCAGAATGAGAAAAAATGGCAACCCCGGCGTGAGAAGATAATGGATGATCTCAATTGTCGACCATATTATTGAATAGCTGACATCTCGATAGGCATGGCAAAGCCAGGGACCGAGATTCAATGAATATTCATCCAATAACATGAAGTACCAGAATATATTTTTCAAACAGCACAGCACAGTCAATGTTCCCAGAATCACAGCAGCATTTCTCTCAGTGCAATAGTTGGTTTTCAGCTTGGGGCAGCAAATGGCAACATGTCGATCAAAGGTGAATGCGACAGTGAACCAGACGGAACAATCAGTTGCTGCATAAAGCAACACGGCGTGGATGTTACACACGGGAATGGATCTCAAGAAAAAGAACTCTCTCCAATACAGAATCGGTATCTGCCTCCATACCAGATCCAGAATAACAACCAATAGATCGGCTGTTGCCATTGCGACAAGATAGCGAGTCACACTTTTGGAAAGGCCACATTTACCACGAGATAGAATCACAATTGTGATTAAGTTAACTGAGAGATAGGACAAAAGGGCAATAATACATATTAGCATCTTTAAAAAAAACTGATACATTGATGAAACTTCAATTGAATGTATTACTATCACACTCATGCAATCATCAGGTGAGTGGAGGTAGATTCACAACTACTGCATATATAGGCAAATACACAATTGCAAGATAATTGCAACTGGGAATGTGAACAATGGTTGGAATGCGATTCTTTACAGGGAATAATCATCACAGTGAGAACACCACTTCCCAGGTACACGGTACACACTCATGCAATGCAGCCAACATTGTCTACCTCATACGTTCCAGGAAAGATTATCCAGAGGTGTGGCACCAGCGAAACCATGCAGATGGATAGAAGCCACGCGACAATCGCCAGGCAGGAGTGTTCCCTTCCAGTCGGGGAACGCTTCAGTGTTCAAGGACATTCTGCCTCTGGTCTTTGGGTAAGCATCATCCAAGGCGGCTTTCAAGACGCACAACAAAGCAGACTTGCAGAGCAGAAACTGATAGACAAGTTCTGCATGCATAAGGATGGCCTCAGGCGGGATCTTTGGCTCATGCAACACTGCATGTAACCCCACCATTCCTGGATTTGCAATATCCTACAACTGTCCTGGCTTGAAACAATTGACACCTTTTTAACCTATGATTATCCCTCTGTCCATTCACACTGCTTGTAGCTGTAAAGAGCTGAATACATGTAAAGACTCACATTCCAGCAATTTTTCACATTCCAAACTGTACTTATCTTGCAATTGTGTCGTTCCCTGCGTATGTCGTGTTTGTGAACCTATTTACACTCACCTGATGAACAAAACGCTCTCCAAAAGCACGTGATTCCAAATAAACTTCCTGGACTTGCACATTGTGAGACTTCTTACTGTTACCTCAGTCAAGCAGATTAGGGGAAGCACATTCCAACATACAGAAAACGCTATTCATATGAGGATGTTAGAATAGGTTCCTAATGTTCATGGTTACCAGCCATTTTCATTTTGTGCACAGTCAAACATTGTCGCAATTATTTAGGAAGCATCCCTTGCACAGTGTTGTATGCACGATGTTGTTGCATGAGGTATATCTTAAATTTCATATTTTTTTCGTGTAATTTCTTTCATATCATCCATGCATGCAATTTCATATAAGTCTGAATAATTAGTTTAACATTAGCTTCCATTCACTGCACTGCTGCAAAATAAACAGTTGACTGCTCCAAGAATTTTCTCTTTTTATTTAAGACCAACAATATCGTGGAATTCGGTTGATCATTAATACATTCATTGTGCAAATCACCCTCGGTTCCAACTGTTGACAATTATCCAATGACTCTTCGTCAATGGGTGAATTGACACCGATCAGTCTCCCAATCGATTCTCCATGATGGAGCTTTGCAAAGTGGAGATTGACCCTGAATCCCTCTCCCAATTATTATGAATTTCTAATTGGGTTCATTTGACGAAGCGACTCAGGTCAAAACTCTGAACGATAAGCTATTACGAAGTGTGTCGGTGGAGAAGTCGCCATAAATTCCTGCTCCCAAACATTTCACGAAGACGTGGAAGTCGGGCGCAAATCTGCTCTTGATCATACGGAGTGACACTTGATTAGCATGGAACGCTTGTTCTTCAACCTCACATTGCACTATTTCTCCCAGTTCGGACTGGGGAGTGAGGCCAGTTTCCAGTTATTGCTAATCACGTCGCCATCCACAGTCAGAAGGGGGAAAACATTTTTAAGCTTTGCGGACACACTGTCATGTTCAGAGGCTCGGACTGCGATTCAGGTTCTTATCTTCAGTCATTGAAATGAAATTCTTCACATTGCCCTCGGAGAGTGCATTATCATAAGGTAACAGCCCAGATTTCTGCGCCTGATCTTTATGCATTGTGGAAGGCATGCATTCTTATTCGTGATCATCAGCAGGTGATGTGGTGGTAGTTTGAGGGTATTCATTTCATACTCCTGCATCTTAATCTTTTCCTGTGTCACTTCTGTGGCATTATTCCGATTTCGAGTCAATATGTACATATATTGGCCAGTGAATTAAATAAAAACACTATCCAACTAATTTCGAATAAATCCCCAATTGGAAAAACAAATAGGAAGTGAATTATGTCCAGAGTTTAGCTGTTAGTCCTTGGTCGGACTCTGCACTGACAAATACATTTTTTCGGTGTTTGGTTCATGTGGGTTGATGGAATCAGAACAGTATAACTCAAATTCCAGCATTGAAAAAAAGAGTTTCATAAACCATCAGCAATAGACAACATTGCCGGCCAATATCAAAAAGAATGTCAAGTCCAACACATCTGTGGAAGCTATTGGCGAATGGAATAGCGCAACCGAATTGTGTCTGGGGCAACGTCATGTCTGATGGATACTGCGAATAGCAGAATACCCCACTGGATCAGAACAGAGCAGAAGATCACCCTTGAAAATGAGAGAAGTAACTTTGAAAGCATATTAAAATGACGAACTGATGACATTTTGCTTCTTAAGATTTTCTTCATTTTGCGATCAATTGAGTGCAAATAGTATTGTGAAATATTTAGTTCGCCGAACATTCTGTCAATAAGGCGAAATGGATGTTCAACTTTCAGTTGAAATACTTGTAGTAATGGTGATGAATAATTTTGTGGTCCTCCATTGCGATGTCGTTGTCCCAATGGTGACAAGAGAATAGACTTCCAATGGGTGCAGATGGCCGACATCTACAATGCATGAGTGAAGTCGAACATCACAGGTACTCTCGCAAAAGTGTAATGGTGAAAGCACAGAAGTGACTCGTTGGCCCATCGAAGATGCTGATTGATAACTGAAGGGAAATTCATGGAATTCCACTATGCAGTTCCTTCGTAAATTCCCTATTTTCCTACTTCAGGCTTTTCTCTAAATTCCACGTGCGATCTCATTTCAAATGCCTGTCTGTTGCTCTGCATATGTCATGCAAAGTTGTTGCCTTATTTTTTGGCACATTTGGTTCTTTCGTCAATTAAATTAAACCCATTTCTTCTAGGTCTCCTTCTTTCATGATGTGGAGGTGCCGGCGTTGGACTGGGGTAAACACAGTAAGGAGTCTAACAACACCAGGTTAAAGTCCAACAGGTTTATTTGGGAGCAAACGACACTAGCTTTCGGAGCGCTGCTCCTTCGTCTGGTGAGTGGGAGATCTGCTCACAAACAGCAAACAGGGCAGAGAAAGACACAAACTCAATTTACAGAATAATGAATAATGATTGGAATACGAGTCTTTACAGCTAATCAAGTCTTAAAGGTACAGACATTGTGAGTGGAGAGAGCATTAAGCACAGGTTAAAGAGATGTGTATTGTCTCCAGACAGGACAGCCAGTGAGATTTTGCACATCCAGGCAGGTTGTGGGGGTTACAGATAGTGTGACATGAACCCAAGATCCCGGTTGAGGCCGTCCTCATGCCTCAGCTCATCTTTCAATCACGGCTCAATTTACACTGTTGCTTTTTTCATGAGAAGTGTACATTCATGGCAAGGCCAGAATCGCTTGGACATTCATTTTTGCAATTGACGAGACGGTGCTGAGCACGTTTCGTGAAGTCCTGATATCCATGTGGCGCTGTAATACCCAGAGTGATTTTCAGAACAGAGTGCCCATGCACAGCAACGGAAAGACAAAATTATTCCAGGACAAGGGCTGTTTGTCAATTGAGGGAAAAGTTACCGGAAAGGGGGTTTCCATGAATCTTTTCCATTTGTGCTTCATAGCTGGAGGCAGAGAATGTGCAACAGGAGAAGTCTTCCTACGGTGATCTGGTGCATCTTACATTTTACATTATGTACTAGAGTGGGGAGTGAAATTTTAACCTCTCGTATCGGATACCGCTTATGCAGATTGCTTCGTTCTGTAATGTGGCAGTCGTATTATGGGCTGTTGGAGCTTTAAAGTCCTTAAATTCTTTTTAGTTCGAATATCCAATTAGAATTTCCGACCTCTGAGAAGAGGAACACGTGTTTTTTTTTCCAGTCCATGCACTTCACGGTTTCCCATGATCTATTGCTATAAAGCAGAGGTTGATCCCCCCCCCTCAGAGAACTAACCACGAACAACTCAACGAGGAATTCCTCGCTCGATAATCTCTAAAACGTGAATGTAAATTGGTGCAATCTGCTCTTCAGCAACTTTTACCTGTCAAATCAAACACGAGCTTTTGGAATTCTGGACGAATACTTCCCCGGAGCAGATTACTTCATCCAGTAATTCCCTGGAGCACAGGAACTACGACATATTTTTCAAAACCTTCAACATGTCATTGATAACGATGGACTGCTCGCCAAGGCCAACCCCACAACCCCACTACTTGCTTTCAAAGAACCGCCCAAACTCAAATAGACCATTGTTCTCAGCAAACGACCCAGTCCTCAGGAGAACAGCGACCACGAGACCACACAATGCTTCCGCGGCAACATCTGCAAGTTGTGCCGGATCATCGATATGGATACCACCATCCCACGTGAGAACACCACCCACCTGGTACACGGTACATGTTCATGTGACTCGGCCAACGTTGTCTACGTCATATGCTTCAGGAAAGGATGTCCCGAGATGTGATACATTGCTGATACCATGCAGACGCCAGGACAACGGATGAACGGATACCGTGCTACAATACCCGGACAGGAGTGTTCCCTTCTAATCGGGGAGAGCTACAGCAGTCAAGGGCATTCAGCCTCCGATCTTAGAGTAAGCGTTCTCCAGGACGGCCGTCAAGACACTGGGCAACACAGAATCACCGAGCAGAAACTGATAGCTACGTTCTGCACACATGAGAACAGCCCCAAGCGGACTCTTGTGTTCATGTCAAACTACTTCTAACCTCCACCATACTGTCTGGGTTTGCAAAATCCTACTAACTCCCCTGGCTTGAGACAATTCACAAGTATTTAACCTGTGATTATCCCTCTGTCCATGCACACTGTGAGCACCTGTAAAGACTTGATTACCTTTAAAGACTCGCATTCCAACCATTCTTCACATTCTGACCTGTAATTATCTTTCAATTGTATTTTTGCATATATATGCCATGATTGTGAACCAATCTCCGTGCATCTGATGAAGGAGCTGCATTCCGAAAGCTCGTGATTCCAAATAAACCTGTTGGACTTTAAGCTGGTGTTGTGATACTTCTTACTGCGCACATCGCTGTCAAACGCTGGCATCTCCACATCATGAAATCAACAGGAGACAATGTATTTATCTAACTAAGCGTGAACACAAAATTATTAAGAAACCGAAAAATAAACAAAACTCGAATGGTATGCTGTTCCAACAAATATATTTCCCACTCATTAACAAATAAATACAATTTTAGTCGCTCCCTAAATTACAACCGGGTTTTATATTCTTGTAATATCCTGGGCTTTCTCTGCTGATTCTTCTTTCTTCTATTCTCTTCCTTATTGGGTACCTTTGCTGTCAAGGCTTTGAGCTAAGAACTGTGAGCTGTGGCAGGTGGCAGTTCTTCTCTGTCGTTGTTCCACTGCCCCCTTTCTTTTATACCCCTGATGACATATCAAAATCCCCCACAATCGGACTATTCCGAGGTTGCAAAAACCATCAGAGCAAAATTTAGTTCGTTGTTGGTATTTAAGTGACCAATTGAAATTTATTGCTGAATTCAAAAGCCTGTTCTGATGCAAATTGATTGGCTAAATTCAAAAGCCTGTTCTCTTGGTTTTTCGATATAATGTTTCAGTTTGGGCACTCGATGTGCTTGCCATTTTTAACTCTAAACACAAAAGAAAACGCCACCTTTGAACAGAACCATGCAATGTTTTCTTCTTTTGCATTTTACAATTTTACAAATACCAAATTCTACGTCCTACTTTTCAATGTACCGTTAGACTAATCGACTTTGCAACACCACACCCCCCCCCACCAAGAAACAAATGAACCATCATCATAAAAAAGATGGCTTCACTCTTTTTTTAACCTTCAGTTCATTATGTTGCGAGATCCATAGTTCATTAATCCAGAGTTTCATGTTTCATAATAATTCTATTTATATATAACATTGAACTCTAGCATTTCTATCATATATAAACATTTTTCATTTAAACTCGTGATAAAGCATCCACGTTAATATTTTCACGACCCACAGCATGTACAATCTGTAAAGTAAATGGGTGTTACGGTGGTACAGTGGTTACCACTGCTGCCTCACAGCACCCGGGACCCGAGTTTAATTCCAGCCTTGGGTCACTGTCTGCGTAGAGTTTATGCATTCTCCCCGTGTGCGTGAGTTCCCTCCTGTACTTCAATAATTCGCGGGTTAGGCTGATTGGCCATGGAAATTGCCCCCTTATTGTCTGGCAGACGAACAGGGTAAATTGTGGGGTTACTGGGATGTGGTCTGGTTGGGATTGACGTCGCTTCAGGCTCTATGGGCCGAATGGCCTTCTTCTGCACTGTCGGGATTCTATGATTCTAAATGCTTTTAACATTAGACTCCAACAAAATTATCTGGTATTATTTTCCTCAAATATTTCCAGAAATATCAAACGATGGTGTACACCGTCTCTGATGCATTGTTTGCAAGGTGAACATTAAAATGTTTTAAGGCTATTACCAAATTCAATATCACTTTTTCAATGTTTGAATGTTTTTTCTGGTGGATGTTGAAGTTTCTTCTTGAAAAATAACCGATTGGTCTTTTAATTCCACAATCATACTCCTGTCACAGCACAGCTCCAACATCCACATCGCTGGCAACGATGGCGACTTTGAAGGGTTCCTGAATGTTTCGCGTGACTAAAACGGGTGTGGGAGTTAACATTGCTTCAAATTGTCAAATGCCTCCTGGCATTGTTCTGTAAGAATCATTTTCATGTTTTTATTAACATATCTATCAACGGTCTCACTACACTCCTGAAGTTTGATCCAACTTTCTTGTAGAATCCTTTCAAAGCTAAAAATCGTAGCACTTCCTGCCGCGAAGTTGGTCTTGGAAATATCTCGATGGCATTCATCTTCATGTTTCTCGATGACATCCGTCCGTATTCAATCTTTTCCCCGAAGAATGTCACTTCCACATTCGTAAATTCGGTTTTTGCCAAGTTTATCACTAACTTTGCCTCCCGCAGTTTCCTGAACAGCTCCGCCAGATGCTTCATGTGTTCTTGTATGAATGGTTGAAGATCACTTAGTCATCCATAGAGGCAGCACAATTCGTCCACCGTGCAGCAACTTTGTTCATAAGCCTTTGAAAAGCGACTGGTGCGTTTTTCATCACAAAAGGCATTACTTTAAATTGTTGTAGCCCATTTAGGGTTACAAAAGCAGAAACATATTTTGCTCTCTCTGACAAAGGTTGTTGACAATAACCGCAAAGTACGTTGATCTTTGTGATATGAGAGTCTTGCCCTACTTTTTCACCCAATCCTCCAGCCTTGGAATTGTGTATGAATCAGATTTGGTCAAACGTTTGCATTCCGATAAGTTACGCAGAATTGTTGAGTACAATCAAATTTGGGAACCAACACAATGGGCTTTGATTCGGCTCTACAATTTCTTCTTCTCGCATCGCTTCCACTTCCTTCTAAACTTGTGCTGCTTTGAGCAGATTAAACCGATAGGGGTATTGTTTTATCGGAACAGCATTACCTCTGCCAACGTCATACACTGTGGCATTAGTCTTCCCCGTTCTATTTCGACATAGTTCTTCATAGCACTGCAACCAGTGGTTCAATTAAATTACCTGTTCCTGGGGCAGATAGCTCACTACCCTATTCCATTCCTTGAGGAATTCTTCATTATTCAATTTATGCTGAGGCACATCAAAATTCAAATCGTCTGGATGTGATGTCTTACTCTTATTGGCAGTAACAAATAACTGTTTCTGCAGTTCCCTTTCACTGTCATAGTTCTGTTTCAGTATGTTCACATGACATACCCTGTCTTTTTTTTCCTAAGTGGCATCTTTACCAGACAATTAGCCTGACTTAACTTCTTGTCAACCTGATAAAGACAACTAAACCTCCTTTTGAAAGGATCTCCTACCACTGTTAATAGCGCCAAATCTTTCTAACCACAGACAAACGTACAAATTTTAGTTTTTGTATCTGCTTCTTGCTTCATTCGGTGTTGTGTCACCTTCAAATTCTGTCTACCTGATTCACCTACTTTGGTTAATCCTTCTCTCAACTCAGATACATAATCCAACTGTGTGGTCCCTGACTTATGACCTACCAACATTTCCCTAATTAATTTTTAAAACCCTCTTAGTTCATGACCAAATATCAATTGAAATGGAGTAAACTTAGTCGATTCATTTGGCGCATCTCTAACAGCAAATAATATAAATGTGATACCTTTATCCCAGTCATTTGTGTAATCCTGGCATTCAGCCTTTCAGCTGGTGTTTAGGGTCTGATGCTACCTTTCCAATGTTCCCTGCAATTCAGGATGTTACGCATTCGATGTAAAGTGTCTGATACCTAAAATTTCCATGGCTTACTTAAGTAATTTGGCAGTAAGTTTGGACCCTTGGTTTGACTGAATCACACTGAGTAAACAATAATGTGTAAAGAAAGCAAGCTTTCCTTGACATTCTGCAATGGAATTGCCTCTGGAAATCTAGTAGACACACCCAATACGGTAAGGAAATACTGATCCGCATTTTTCGATTTAGGGAGAAGACCTTCAAAATCCAATTTTAGTCGTTTAAATGTTTCTTCAAATGTGGGAATTTGCATAAAAGGCGCTCGTTTTATCACTGCTTGTGGCTTTCCTACCATTTGACACATATAACAGATTCGGCAAAATTCAACTACATCTTTATTTAATCCAGGCCAGAAAAAAATGCTTCTCTATCTTAGGCTGAGTGTTCCTCACTCCTGGATGACCTCCTTCAGATAATTCGTGTGCTACCCGCTATACTTCGTTTTTGCATGTTAAAGGCAACACAATCCAGAGAATTTCCGCCCATTTCTCAAATGTGCTAACCTGCCAAACTCTCCATTTCCACTTCAGATGTTTTCCTTAAGGCAATAGCGTTCTGGAATGCACTCCGATTGCTTTTCCATGTAGGCTACATGATACAAATCCTTTATCGCCTCATCTTTTTGTTGCAACACCATTAATCTTTCAGATCTGAACACCTCTGCCTGATCCTCTACCTGCTTAGGTTTTTGCCGTTACCATCTTATCAAACGGAGTGTCAGCGAAGTGGACCTCATCTTTTTCATCGTTTTCTTGTGTTCTGTCTTCCTGTTTTAGTGTATGGCAGTGGGATCTTGTCACCACACTGTCTGAAAGAAAATCCAAGATTTTTTTCTTTTAACTCCTCTGTTCCCTGGTTTACTTTTCCACGACAACCACTCCCACAATATCATTTCCAAGAACAAACTGTATTCCTGGAATAGCAGAGTTTTACATCATTTCCACTATCACTTTGCCGGCCTTGATTGGACTTTCTTGCCTTAAATTACACAGGGGTGCCGTAGTCCTTTCTCTATTTAATCCCCAGATTATTATTCTCTCAGGCAATATTTCAGAAGGAGTGCAAATATTTTCATCTCTTACTATGAGAGACAGACTAGCTCCCATATCGTTCAAGAAAGTTTTTAACTACTTTTCCTACTCCCCCTGTTCTGTCTGAGTAAATCCTACGGACAAAGCTGAAATCTGATCAAGAAAATAAAATCACATGGGAACCAGGGTGGTCTGGCTCAATGAATACAGAAGTGGGTTGGCCCTAAAAGACAGAGAGTAGCGATTGAAGGATGTTTTGCAGAATGGAGATCTGTAACGACTGGTATTGCGCAGAGATCAGGGCCTCTGTTCCTTTAATATAAATAAATGATCTGTAGGAAAATGTGGGTGGTCTGATTGTTACGTTGTTAGATGATACGAAGATTTGTGGAGTTGCTGATATTTCTGGGGATTGTCAAAGGATACAACAGGATACAGATAGACTGGAGACTTGGGCACAGAAATTGCAGATGGAGTTTAATCCGGAGAAATGCTATGTGTGCATTTTGGAGGTTCAAATTTAGGTGTGAATTATGCGATAAATGCCAGAACTCTCAGATCATAAACACACAGAAGGATGTGGGCGTGCAGGTCTACATTTCCTGAAAAGTTGAAACACAAATAGTCAAGTTGATTGAGAGGGTATGTGGCATGCTTGCCTTCATCAGCCAGGGCATTGTGTGCAAGTGTTGGGATATCATGTTACAGCTGCATTAAACCGTGGCTAGACCGCATTTGCATTACTGCCTGCAGTTCTGGTCACCACACTACCAGAACAACGTTAAACATTTGGAGAGAGTGCCACGAATGTTCCCCAGGATGTTGCCTGGTTTCGGAGAGAGGTTGAATAAACAACAAATGTTTTCCCTGGAAAGATGGAGGCTGAGGGGAGACCCGATGGAAGTCATAGACCGTTGTGATAATCAGTGACGTTTTCGCAGTGTGGAGGTGTCAATTACAACTGGATACAGGTTCAAGGTGAGGGGGAAATTGTGCGGGGAAGTTTTCCATGCAGAGTGTGGTGGGTGTCTGGAACGCGCTGCCAAAGGAGGCGGTGGAATCCGGCATGTTAACAACATTTAAGAGGCATCTGGATGGGTACATCAATAGGAACGGAATAAAGGGATAAGGAGTGAAGGGTCAAAACAAATCTTCTTTCCGTTTGCGTTTAGCTTCACTGGAACATTGCAGTAGGCCAAGGACAGACACGTAGGGATGGGAAGAGGATAGTGTCTTAAACTGGCAAACAACTGGTAGTTCAGGGTCCTGATTGTCTTACAGATGCTGCCAGACCTGTTGAGATTTTCCACCATTTTCTCTTTGGATAAAGGAATACGGATCAAGTAAGGGCAAAAGGTTACTTATAGTTTAGTTGGGGCATCATGGTCGGCACAGGGCCGAAGGGCCTCTTCCTTTGGTGTACTTTCTTTTGTTCTTTGTTCGCATCTTGGACAGTATTGCATCGGCCTTGTACTTGCTGGAAACCCTGCCTATCTCGGCCGCCTACATTAAGTTGTGGACAGATGGAGATGTATGCCGATCGAAGGTCAAGAAAATAATGCTGACAGGGTGGCACTAAGAAAAGGCAGCGCAAATGCAATCATAGTTCCAAGCAGCGAGGAGAGAACCTGTGAAGTTGGGGTTCTATTCAGTGGGGGCCGTCTCATAGTGGAATGGTGGTGGTGACTGTAATTGTTTCAATAGGTATATGATGTCCACCCACCTGAGCGCGGAATAACGAGGATGGTTTGAGGCATGAATCGACCATGATGACGTGAAAATATTACTGAAAGGAAAGACAGTGGACAGGCAATGGCAGGCATTTACAAACGAATAGATCCAAAAGTTGTGCATTCCTGTTTGGCGCAAGAGTGCTCAGGGAATTGTGGACAATTATGGCTTACCAGGGGAATTATGATAGTATCAGATTCAAGAAAGAAGCATACACATTGAAAAGAAAATGAAACAGGCCTGAGGATTTGGAGCAGTGCAAAATTCAGCAAAGGAGGACCAAGGGATTGATTAAGAATGGAAAATAGGGTATGAAAATTAACTAGCGAGCAACATCAAAACTGACTGTAAAAGTTTCTATGTATGTAAAAAAAAAAGATTGACAAAAAACAATGTGGACCCCATACATTCCGAAATGCGAAAATTCATAATCGGGAACAAAGAAATGGCTGGTGAATTAAATTTGTACTTTGCTTCAGTCTTCACAAAGGAAAACATGAATAATATAGCAGAAGTGCTGAGAGAAACGTGTTTTAGTCAGGATGTGAAGGATATCAACATGGGTACAGAAATGGTTTTGGGGAAACTGATGGGATTTAAGGTGGATAAATCTCCAGATGCTGATAATATTTACCCCAGAGTACTTAAGGACGCGGCCCTGGAAATAATTGTGCAATTGAAGTTTATTTTCCGAGATTCTTTGTGCTCTTGAGTGGTTCCTACAGATTGGAGGTTCGCTAATATAAGCCCACTATTCAGAAAGAGAGGGAGAGAGAAAACATGGAACTATAGACCAGTGAGCCAAACGTCGGCACTGGGAAACATGCTGGAGTTTGTTATCAACGATTTCATAACTCCATGTGTTGTAATCAGAGAAAGTCAGCATGGATTTACCAAAGGAAAATCATGCTTGACGGATCTATTGTTTTTTTTAAGGATGTTACCAGTAGAGATGACCGAGAAGAACCAGGGGATTTTGTTTTTTTTAGACTTGCAGAAGGCTAATGACAAGGTCTCACATAGCAGACTGCTATGTAAAGTTAAAGCACATGGTAATGGAGGCACGCCCCTTAGAAAAAGTATCATGTGGACGACCTTGTCATGGGAAGGAGATTGTGTGGTGGACCAGACCAGGTACCAGGGAGATTTGTGGAGATGACACAGCTGTCCTCACTGTGCCGTCGACTGAAGAGGCATGTTGATTCCTTACACAAGAAAGTGGAACCAAGCCCCTGGCGACAAACAAATAGGTCGCAGGTTCAGTTTGTATGTATTAGCAACTGCAACAGATATTCTGCAGCCTGTGATGGGGCTACGGCCACACCTGGCTTTGGTGGCGCAGGTAGAGGATGGCGCGGGCAAGAGCCTAGTTCCTGTGGTGTTAGTACATCTCTTCCATCAGTGCATCCTGTGCCGTTGGCTCTTGTTTGAAGAAACCCCGACACAGTTCTGACATGCAACAAATGTCCAGGAGTCTCTGAACTGGCTGATGTTATAAACTTACTTTCCTTGCTGGTCCTCCTGCAATGTTGTTGCTTAACTGCCTATGTATTAGGTGTTTTACTTTGCGTTTTACTATGGATAGTCGAAGGGATTAGGCAGAATGGAGTGTGGAAGTGTTCACGGTTTAAGGGGCGATGCTTCGTGGGCCTCTTGAATGGTCTGGAATCAATGGTGCGAGCGCATGAACTTTGCAGTATCAGAAGCGAGGACGCACATCCTCAGTGCTGCAAGGCCTGTTAGGAGCAGACCTATAAAGATGTGCTGTTGAACACGTGGTTGCATACATTTTTTTTTCTCAAACAATAAATCATTTAGTTTGTTACTTGCGGCATTGTGTTGTTTCCAATTATTATAGTAATTAATAACCGTGAAGATTCCTGCCAGTGAAATAAAAAACAGATATTCTCTTCAATGATTGTTTTTATTACTGCTGCCAAAACATGTTTTCAATGTCCTGCGGCACTATTAATCCATTTGTGTCCAATGTAACATATGGCTGTTTATGTTAAACCGTTTGGAAATAAAGGCTGGCAGAATTTCATCTGTTTTACCTTCTACTCCCTTTGTCCCAGCTCATTGTATAATACAGAATCATTGCTTTTTCCAAATACAGTTTGCGTCAATAAAACAATATTGGTCCTCTCTTTGTATCCGTTATTATGCTAAATGCCACGATCTTTTCATCTGGAGTTTTGTTTCATACAGTAAATTGCTTTCTGCTGCACCAGACTGCCCATTATTGTACATTATCTGACATTTTTTAATCCAGCAGTCATTCAGAACTTGCTGCATCCAGTCAAAACTAAAATATTGTGGACAGAATGTTAGCCATCCCTTTCGCAACAGCGAATCCCCACCGGCCACCCAACCGCCACCCCTCACAACTTGCTGTCGTTTGAAAAGTCTGGCTTTTTGAACGTACTTATGCTTTCATCTGTTGCACTGTTCTAACAAAGTCGTTTATTCCGTCCCATTGTAAATAAGTACTTCCAGAACACCCATGCAAACTACCCATTTTACTCGTTAGTCACACATTTTAACTCAACCAATGGCTCTTTCAATTGACCCCTTCTCAACCTCTCCACACCTGTCACATAACTTCCATGTTAATACGATTAAAGGTGGCATTTAGCTTCTATTTTACAATTACATTTTACCTACCCTGCAATTATTCTCTTCACTGCTCTTTGTTTAACATTTAGCATCGTGTTGCGTTGTGTGAACTAACTGACACATGACCCGTGAACTCTTTCTTTGATATTTACTGTTCGCTATCTCGTTTCACAACAAGGGAACGCCTGCTGCTGCGAGCGCCACCTATTCCTTCCTCCTCGTCTGTGGCCGAATAAGATCGAGATGCCTCAATGGAGATGCTTATTAGAAAGGACAGTTGGAAATGGAAGAATGCTCTTTCTTCGACCAACTTAGATATTCAATCGGTCATGCCAGATCACCCTGTAATTTGATCATTTTTCACAAACAAAACGCGATCATAGAACGCTGAATATTGATGCATAAACGAAGCTTACACTTCAGACCATTAAGATTGAGTTTCATCAAACAACGTGAAAAGGAACATTCGTGTCATTTGAGAAATACGGGAAAGTGAACGTTAAACCTGCATTTGGATTCGGAGCCAGAGCAAATCAGATTCGATACAAGGCAAAATTGTCAATTATATACCATTAATAATAGTTTGAGAAAGATATACGTAGTGTAGATAGATAGACAGACAGGCGGACAGACAGACAGACAGTTTGACGGAAGGACAGACGGGCAGACGGACCAACAGAGGGATAGATAGATAGATAGATAGATAGATAGATAGATAGATAGATAGATAGATAGATAGATAGATAGATAGATAGATAGATGGATAGATAGATAGATAGATAGATAGATAGATAGATAGATAGATAGATAGATAGATAGATAGATAGATAGATAGATAGATAGATAGATAGATAGATAGATAGATAGATAGATAGATAGATAGATGGATAGATAGATAGATGGACAGATAGATAGACAGATAGATAGACAGATAGATAGATAGATAGATAGATAGATAGATAGATAGATAGATAGATAGATAGATAGATAGATAGATAGATAGATAGATAGATAGATGGATAGATGGATAGATGGATAGATGGATAGATAGATAGATAGATAGATAGATAGATAGATAGATAGATAGATAGATAGATAGATAGATAGATAGATAGATAGATAGATAGATAGATAGATAGATAGATAGATAGATAGATAGATAGATAGATAGGCAGTTAGGCAGACAGAGAGACAGGCAGACAGACATGCAGTTAGGTAGACTGTCACATAAAATATTCAAGAAATATGCATATGGTATTTATAACTACATTTTAACGTCCAAAGAAAGAACATTATCAATACAGATAAATTTATTTTATTTGACACAGCGGCAGAGAAAAAATTGTAAGTGACAAATTGTGTTCTCAATGAGCACGGCATAGAGCCAAATGTTAAATGTAGCAGTGGATGTAGGAAGGGGGAGCGCTTTGGAGGACATAGCGCCAAGGCAGCTGATCGTGCATGTGCAAATGGTGGAGCAATTAAAATCCCGGATGCACATGAGGTCACTGTTGCAGCACAATAAATGTCTTAACTGCACTATTATTGTTGGTTGTTCCACAGATGAACAGGAGCCATGCCTGTGGGATTGGGGAGCAATAATGGGGATGTTAAAATGCCTGTCATGCAGGGTATGTGTGTCACCATGAAAAACAGTGATGAGTGAACGGAATGTGGAGCAACTGACAATACTGTTTTTGGAAGAACACAAACTGTTCTTCAGGAGGATTCAGTTCAGTCAGCAGAGCATAGGGATGTCCTCACTGGTAACAGAAATATGGACGGACCTTTTGGCAGATGTCGGTTGCTGCTGGGTTGCGAAAGTCTGTTCCTGCCAAGGATGTTGTTCGAGGGTTTTGCATAATGGAATTGGTATTAGTGGCTCAGCAAAGGGTAAAGTACAATTCTGATGTTGTGGGGCATTAGTTTCATCCTCAATCTATGCCTATGGACATCGATGTCGCCTCTGGCTAAGGATTCAAGCGGATCCAAATATTAACTTTCAGTTTTGTGATCCTTCCCCATACTTAATCAATAGCAGGAGTCGCCCGATTATGCATCACAGAACTTGGAACATGTTGTGATGATTCGTGTACTTTCAGCAGCCTTGGGCAATCGGAGCTAATGGAAGGCAGAAACTTTCAGTTGTGCACAAGAGATAATTTGGCAAGTCTGAATGTACATTAATTAAATATGATTTAAACATATCACACAGAGTAAAACCATTTAGCTGAATGCATGTAACAGCTTGATGTTCATGATGTATTTAACAACTGTTGTAATGGAGCAAAACACGATTCAAAATGTTATTAATTGAACGAGGAAACTCACCAGGTACAGCAACAGCAGCGAGAACTGGATAGTAGATTTTTTGTATATTCCGAATAGAAAAAAGTATTCTTGCCACTGATTGATGATCTCTTTCCATTATTGTAGTCTCTTTCGCAATCTCTGTTCATCGGGTTAGTCCAGTTCATGTATGAACGTTCTCGTTGACTCTATGGAACATCACAGTGAGCTGATTCCTTTAATATACGTTGTGAGATGTCTCTGCAGACACATCTTGACTCCATGGATACACTGATTAATTACAGCCACTGAGCAAACAGGCGGTGTTAACTCATTCTTCAAAAATGACTGCTGAATTAGAGATCAAAATTGCACGCAAATTAAATAGGCATGAATAAAGTTAACAGATCTCTGAATATTATCGACAAATATCTCAGCAAGCATAAATAAAATGTTAAGAGTGGTGTGACGTACAGACCATATATTTTCGTACAATTTCACGAAGACACGGTTCTTCACGCCAGAGTCAGAAAATACATTTTTATGTCCTAAAAATCAAAATAAATGAAAAGTTTGGGACAGTTCGTACTGAGAGCGACACCTGAGTAAGATTCATCGTTCTGTTCTGCACACGCAGAAACGTCACACTGCACTAATAGAATGAATGTCAATATATTATTCGCATGACAAGTGAAAGAGTGGTACAGATGTCACTGACATTGCAGCCCTGGATTCACATGTTCGTTCTTCACATGTATGTCCTCGCATTAACTGCATGGAAGAATCATGGAGTGTTTATATAATAATGGGTCGTGTCACCGAATGGAAATGTTGTTACAGAGACTCAAAGTTGGTGGTTGGTTCAAAGCATTGGAACAAAGCTGGAACAAAGCATTCATGGATGGAGACACATAGAGAATCTTTGCTTTCAGAAACAACACACAAGCCATAAATGTCATCTTTTCCATTAACCAGGGCACGGGTTAGGGGCAAGCTACTGCCTGGTAATTGGATGTTGCCATTTAGATGCATAGAAGGGAAATTATTTTCCGGGATGATATATTTAAAGGAGTTACTTTCAGTATGAATGAAAAATAAATTACCTGTGCAGAACACCGCAAACATGCAGTCATTGAGCAGGGAGTGAATAGTCCCCATAAAGGGAAGGTACGTTTGGTGGCAACGTTACTAAAACCAGGAACTGTTGTTTGTTGCTTGCTGGTTTTGCGGTTCTTTGCAGATAGTTATTCAAGGATCAGTCAGATGACTGCGTCTCTGAGCACTTCCCGGCAGCACAATGCTGATGAAGTGATTCTCGTGAAAACACGGACTACAAATTTCTTCAAGCATTCGGAACTAAATATAATGAAACGTTCCAAGCGAGATCCAGCCAGGAGAAGACACAATCCATCCCTGGCCTTCACAGTGGCAGCTGCAATATCTAAGTGACACGATTGCCTTTCAGAAATGCAAATACTTCAGTGAATATGCATCAGAGAAGAATGCACATTTAACATTATTCACTGGTTCAAACAACTGACGAGTCAAATGTTGGAGTCGGGGTCAGTTTCTTATTCAAACCCACATTCTGACTGGAGAGCCTAATTAATATTCCCACAAGGGAAAGTTGCAAATTTACTTCATTTCTGGCAGGCAAAATACAATATTTTTCCATGCAGTGATAGAGAAGGAGAATCGCTGAGTAGAAAAAAAGGACATTTTTCAAAGCGATGTTCTCAGAACTCAAAGTTCCATCCTTTGTTCGAGTAAAAAGATGCAAACAAATATTTAAACGGCGGATGCAGTGGCATACCAGTGTTGCCACTAGAATAGCCATCCAGAGACCCAGGCTATCTTGAAAGAAATCTTAGAAACCCTACAGCACAGAAAGAGGCCATTCGGCCCATCGAGTCTGCACCGACCACAATCCCACCCAGACCCTACCCCCATATCCCTACATATTTTACCCACTAATCCCTCTAACCTACGAATCCCAGGACACTGAGGGCAATTTTAGCATGGCCAATCAACCTAACCCGCACATCTTTGGACTGTGGGAGGAAACCGGAGAAACCGGAGCAAACTCACGCAGACGCCAGGAGAATGTGCAAACTCCACACAGACAGTAATCCAAGCCGCGAATCGAACCAAGGTCCCCGGAGCTGAGGAGCAGCAGTGCTACCCACTGTGCTACCGTGCCGCCCTGGGAGGCTCTGGGACAGTAATGCTCTGGGAACCGTTCTTCCAATCCCACCATGGTAAATGATGACATTTGAATTAAATAATAATCTGGAATTAAAAATCAAATTAGGACGATGAAAGCAATGTGTTTCAACAGTACCCTTTCGGTAAGTAAGGAAACATGCTGTCCTTACCAAGTCTACAGCAATGTTGTTGACCTTTAAATGTTGCCATGGACGCCAACATTCCATGAAGGAATAAAGTAGAATAATGAAGAAAAAAGTAGCATCTGGCGAACTTAGTAAATCTAGTTTGTATCTGCCTATATGAATGGTTTCAGTAATCAAGAAAAATACACGCCCACAACTCTGAATTAGTGCAGCATTTGTGCCATGGGGAAGTCTTCAGATCGTCGTTTGTCCAAATTTTCCTTACAAACTACTTATCTATTTACAATGTGTGTTTTCTGAAAAGTTGCATATAACACACACCGTTCCGTGTTTCCAATTGTTTGCTACATCACCAGTGAACAAAGGCAAAAGAAAGAAATCCGGCACGGGGGTGATTCAAAGTTGCTTCAATTTACCTCCGAACTCGTTTTTCCACATGTTGGGACTTGTACCACTAGAATGACCTTTATTAAATAGTTCTCACCCTTTTTGGTGCCTGGAATGGACTGATTCTGGTATAGATCAAATTGTGGAACAACAGCAATCTCTGAGTGCTTTGTTGTGCAGTTGTTTTTATCTCATTGTGTGTCTCAATATGTGTCCAAATTA
Source organism: Mustelus asterias (assembly GCF_964213995.1). Taxonomy (NCBI): domain Eukaryota; kingdom Metazoa; phylum Chordata; class Chondrichthyes; order Carcharhiniformes; family Triakidae; genus Mustelus; species Mustelus asterias. The sequence goes on along the minus strand of NW_027590363.1, from coordinate 29,245 downwards.
ATCATGCCCCAGTAAAGTTAAAAATGGCAAAGGTTACGCCAACACGAACAATGGGCAAAAGAGACCCATCACCTGCAGCAAGTGTTATGCCTGTTGATTTTACTAATTGTTGTAATTATACATTGGTTTATCACGTTGAAAACGTGTTAAAATAATACCACTGAAAAAAATAAAAATATTTTACTGGCCTCGTAATTAAAATTAAAGTAAACATTCAGAACAAAGGAACATTGAAGCTGAAGCAAGGAATTCGGCAGTCGAGATTTAGATCCCACTCAGGGAGGTCGTGGCAGATCATGCAGTACATCTTCGACGTTTCCCCACTCATTCCATATTCAGAGATGTCCATTTGATTTAGATTTCTAACCTTTTTATGATTTGAATAGGACGTTTGAATGACGCACCACTATCTCAGCGAAAAAGAAACATTGTCTGTACCACATTCTTAAATGGCCTGACCCTTATTCTGAGACTCTGACAGATTATTTTGGACTCATGAACAAGGGGACGCTCTGTATGCATCCAGCATACATAGCAAAAATGTACTAAGTTTCAATAGGATCACTTCACATTGTTTAGGAATCGAAAGAGTGTTGTCCGATTTTCCTGGACCAGAGCACGAAACGGTTACAGAAGATTTCGTATTCGTGACGGGTCTACAGGTGTAAGATCCGTTTTTCACAGAAGCTGTACCCCCCTGTCCCCCCCGCCCCTCCCCCCCCCCAACCCCCACCACCATTTTTACTCGTAAGACCTACAATTGGTTCAATGTAGCTTGCTTTTCCAGTTAATACTATGGACATGACACCCATGTAATGAACTGCATTCTTCACCAGGAATAATAGCAACCAGCGAACATGAAATATGAATCACGAAACCACACACAAAACGCACCTTTGTTACACGGGGTTTCCGAAATAAATTGTAAAATAAATGTTCAGCGGGTTTGTGGGTTTAAGATTAATTTTCGTTCCGTGTAAGTACTACAAATTATTATTTTGAATCTGGTGGATACAATTATCCTTTGATGGTGAGGAGTGTTTCAGAAAAAAATCATTATTTCTTTGAAATTAAGAATGTTATCAAGCTTATTACTATCTGTAATGAGAACCTGAAAGACTGGGGAAAGAACAGCATCTGCGGCAACATCTGTGAGAAGAGATACATGGTTAAAGTTTCGAGATAATTTTCCTCTTCTTTAAAGCTGAGGAGAGGGGGGACTGCGATCGGTTGCATGCAGTTGAACAATGTTGCGTTTTCTGGAGGTCCACGCTGATATGTTGCATACTCTTGAAATGTGATGTGCTGTATGCAACTGAAATGTGATGTGTTGAATGCAGGTGGATTGTGATGGGTTGTATGCGTTTAAATTTTGATATTAGATCAAAAAAGGTTGAGTACTTGATTCGACTGCACCCCACGTTCACCTGAGCTGAACTTTCAGATCTGAATCTCGCAATGAAAATATTTGCCTCGCGAGATCACTTGAAATGTTCACTGGGTGAATATTTTCACTGTACTCCATTGATGCTGCCCGGATACAGCGTAAAGTAAAACACAGAAACAACAATATGCCTGTTGTGACAACGACAGTACTCATCAATAAGTCTAAGCGTGCGGTTTGTGGAGTACCAGATGCCGTATCGAGTGAGTGGAGACTCGCCCAATGAGGAACAGCCAGCCGGGGATTTTTAGCCTGTAGCTGTGCCCAGATCGGATTTGTAGGTCACGAGTTGAGGATTACATGGCTGTAAACTGTGGGAGCGGTCTTTTCCTTTGGGGCACAATAAAAGGTGTTGGGGACGGCATTTGGCTGAAGTATTACATTGGTGTCGAGGAGAAAACAATGCATTTTCCTCCAGCATTCCTTGCAGACAAACTCTAAACATCAAGAATTTATCTGGTCAGAAAAAATAATTATGCATCTTTTCGGGAAACTTGAACCCTATCACACCATTGGGGGAAGACTGGGTCCAATACACTGCATGCATTATTTCGTCCGTGCTAACAACATTGAAGGAGACAAGAAAAGAAAACTTGACATTGCTAACAGCATGCCGGGCCCCGACTTTCAGTTTAGTAATACGCCGAATCTCTCCTGATGCCCCAAATCAAAAAAAATAATGAACTCGTCGGCCTGATGAAAATCCACGACAACCTGAACTCCCCTTCAATATTCCAGAGATATTGCTTCAATATTGCTTGGGGATCCCCTGTGGAATCTGCCACTGAGTTCTTGGCCAGGTGGCAGAAACTTGTTGAACACTGCGGAATTGGATCATCTCTGAATGAAATGTTGTGGGACAGATTTGCATTTGACATAAAAGACCTAACCACTCAAAGGTCGCTCTTGGCAGAATCCAATGTGGACTTTATAAAGTCCATTGAGGTAGCCTTGTCAATTGAACATGCCACACAAGGGGATCAGTAGTTACAAGGGGCATCAGCCAGCTATATCTTTGAGCCGGGGGTAGGCATCACATGCAAACAGTACTCAATGCAGAGCACTTGTGTCAATCAGGGATGAAAAATACCCATTCATTATCGGAATCTAAAGGCATCACTAGGTATTCAATGCCAGCACGAAGAGTATTAAAGAACATGCTCCAAAGCGTTGCACTTGATAGCTGAATCACTGCTGCAAGCGTTGTCGAAGTGCAAAACCACGGTGATGTTTCAGAAATGGGAAATAAAAATGTGCTGCCTAAGAAGAAAGCCAAAGCTATTCTCTGTATTTAACTTACAGGTATCCCCTTTTACAGAGACAGGGACACTACAACTAAATCGTATTATAACAACTGGGAATGGTTGAGTTACGTAAATGGTCATCTCTTGAAGATGAAGGTGGATACTGGCGTCGCAGTCTCCATTATCAGAGAACAGACCTGTAAGCACTTCCAATCGCGGATCCAATGCCTGAGTTTGGAAGTTTTGAAGGACCAGCTAAACACCTACACGCGGGAAGATTTACAAATAAAAGGCACCACAGTGGCCGCAGTGACATCTAGACAGCAATCAGATCGGCTGCCATTCATTGGTGTCCGGGGGAATGGACAAAGCCTGCCTGAGGTACAATTGGGTCCTGCAGATTACAGTTGTCTAACCTGCTGAAGATCTGCAGGCGAGGCATGTGGGGACTGTACGATGATATCAGGAGATACCCTGGAGCTTTTCAGGAGGGCCTGGGGAAAATAGAAAGAGTCAGGGCCAAGATCTACGTTGACACTAATACTCCACCTGGGGTATTTCAGATCTAAACCAATCCCAAAATCCAGGCGAGAGAACGTGGAAACTGAACGAACGCGCCTTGAAGTCTTGGGTACAATAAGACCTGTGCAAATTACAGAATGGGCTTTGCCCATCCTACTGCTCTTCAGTTCGTCTTAATTAAATAACTGTCAATCGGGTATCCAAACTCGTTCTTGTACTCCATGCCCAAGATTGAAGAATTGTACGCCACGTTAACGGGTGGCAAGCTGTCCTGCAATTTGGACATGAACCACGCCTATCCTCAACTTGAATTGGACGAGTTACCCTGAAATATCTGTGACTTTCAACACACAAAAAGGACTGAACGAATATACCCGTTTACCCTTCGGGATCTCAACAGTATGTGCGTGGGTCCCATCAGCGTGTGTCATCTTCCGAAGGATACTAGTGAACACCCTTCATGGGCGAGACAAAGCAGCAGTTTCCTTAGATGATTTTTAGGTCACGGGGGAATTAGAAGAGGAACAACTGCCGAACCTAGAAGAAGTATTGCAGGATTTCCAGAGCGGGAGTACGCTCGATGGGGAAGAAATGCGTTTTCCAAACAGCTGAAGTAACCTATTTAGGCAGCCAAGTAGATGGAAGGTGGTTACATCCAGTGGAGGATAAATTAAAAGCCATCAAGGAAACATCAACCCAACTAACAGCACGGAATTCAATACTTTTTGGAGTAAGTAAATTATTACAGAAAATGTATCCTGAATTTGGCTTCGATGCTGCCAACTTGCATACCTTATTCCGAATATATCACAGATGGTCCTTGGAATCTCCGCAGGCAGTGGCTTCATCTATAGTTAAACGCCAGTTACTGTCATTAACATACGGGCCCTTTTTGACCCGAAAAGTTTGATTCTAATTTATCTTGTCACCTCTCCCCATACAGAGTTGGTGCAGGGATGTCAATTGCTGAAAAGACAGATGGAGTCGCCCATCGTGTGTGGCTCCTGGACCTGTTGGATGCAGAATGATGATATCCTCAAATTGGGAAGGAAAAGCTGGTGGTCGTTTTTGGTATGAATAAGTGCCACCAATGCGTCTTAGGTGAATATTTTATAGTCATCGAACATAACGCCTTACTGGACCTCTTCTAATTGTACCGCACCGCACCGTACACAACAACATGTGTGGCTCCAACGTCGCTATTAATGGAATGTCGGTTCGTGAAAGTATGGACTTCCAATTCACAAACGTGGTGGATAGAATATTGTCCCAGAAGGAGAATTGAAAAAGAAACTTTGATTCGAAAAGGTCCAAAATAACTTACGCAACGGTTGACCTGATTCATTTAAGGAACTTTCAGCAGGGCCCCGCATGTATCCCTGCAATCGTTTGGGTGAAAAAACGATCAGTATCCTAAAAGGCCAAAGTTCAGAATACCAACCGGAAGAAGCACAGAGGCCACCTCATGGTCAGGTTCTCCATGCGCGAGGCATCCCACCACTGGCCATGGAGATAGGCCTTGCCAATGACTGTCCACAGCTTAAAGGTTACTCCGAGTTCCCACTCTGGATAGTAATGGCATGGACTCTGAAATGAGCGCTGAAGAAGTGGGCCTCCAGGCTGAAGTGGAACCTGAGCAGGATGTTACCGAGACCTCAAGGACCCCAGCAGATCATCAGTATATATTTCTGTGCGCTTCCTAGAGTCGGAGCTTCCTTATTGAGAGAACTGAGGCTCGCAAAGTGGGGTGCATCCAGCGGGTTTTTGAAACATGTACCTTTACCAGGAGCAGGCTTGTAGATGCCGAGGTGAGAGCTGTCTGACTATAAGCTGCAGGAGGAACAATTAACTTTGATACACAAAAAAAATGTTGGTGACGCTGAACTCGCGTTTGGCTGAATTACGACAGTAGCATTCCAATATGTCGTTTTAAGTCTCTTTATGGCCTTGTTCCACCTAGCACTTCACTTCATTATGCTTGCCTTCCCTATTACTGCATGCGAGCTTTTTATAATTTATGTACCAATATTCTGAATCTCTCCCTGCTGCAGGTATCTGCAGTCTTTCCTCGTTTGATTAATATTCAGTTACTATAATCTTTCTAACAAAGTGTATAACATTACATTTTCCTACATTTCAGTACAACCTCCTGGGTTTTAACGATTCACTTACCCTGTCTATATGCCTTTGTAAACTCTTTGCGCAACCCTCACTACAAGGTATCCTCACCACTTGAATAGATATATAATTGGGAAGTGCTAATGATCAGATAGGGGTTACAGTGTGTATGTAAGCCTATTTATAACTAACAAATCAATGTTAACTTTTTTTTTCTTTTTTTGAAGAGCTTGAGAAAGGGTATTACAGAGATTTGTACCTGGGATGGATGCTAGTTGATGGAGAAATGGCAGTGATGGTGTGGGGGTGGCCATGGAGCTAGTTGCAGAAGTGGGGAAATGAGACAATGAAGCTATTGAATCGTCTATTACATAAATAAAAATGTATCAGAATCGCAGATTTGATACTGGGAAGGAAAGACAATAAAGATGTGATGGTCTGAGGAGGTGTGAGAACACACTCTACACACTCTTATGTGATATTTCGTCGAAAGCCTTCTGAAAGTCCAAATAAACAAAAACCACTGGCTTCTCTCATCATCTCCACGTTTTCGAACTCTATCTCTACTCAAACTGATCTCCTTCAATTGCTCCCTTTCACTAAACCGTGTGCTCCCAAACGTTTCTGATACTCTATTTGTGCCCTCCTTTGTGAAGACAGAACAAACGTATGGATTCAGGTTGTCGTCTATTTCTTTGTTTCTCATTATAAATTCCCCTGATTCTATCTGTAAGGGACCTACAATTGTCTTCCCCGAAATTTTTCTGCTCATAAACTTGTATAAATATATACAGTTTGATAAAACGTTACCTGACAAGCTCACACTCGTACTCTATTTCACAGTTCTTAACCAGTCCTTTCGTCGGTATTTGTTGAATTGTATCTGTTCACAATACAAAGAACAAAGAACAAAGAACAACACAGCACAGGAACAGGCCCTTCGGCCCTCCAAGCCCGCGCCGCTCCCCGGTCCAGGATTGAATCCTGAATCCAGGATTCCCGCCCAATTTTCCAGCCTATCTACATACCAATATCCTATCCACCGAGCTGTCCCCCACAGCTACGATGCTTTGTTCAGTACAACCTATTAACTCAACCCCACCCCCCCCATTCCAGACCATGTGATCTCCAGGGAGAGGGCTGCCCTGCAGGGTCTGCTGTTTTTCTTACCAATATGTCTGCCTCTCCCAGTTTCCCTTGGAAGCCATCGTTTGGCCGCCTCTCCAATTTTATTTTTCGCCAGAGAGTAATTCGCAATTGTTGCAGTTTACAAGTGTTCTCCTTGAATGTTTGTCATTGCCTATCACCGTCACCGGTATAAGTCAGGCTTCCTAATCTATCATTGCCAACTCGTGCCTTTAATCATTGCAGTTCATTTTTAAAGCGTATGATTTAGGAGCATATTCTCAGCATCAACTAGGTCACTCTTGATCTTATTGAAAATATCTGTCATGTTGTGGTCGCTTATCACCAACTGTTCTCTCACAACTAGGTTACCAACTGTTCCTTTATAATTCTACAATGCACAGTCTTGGATGGTCTGTTCTTTAGTTGGCTCCTCAACATATTGGTCCAGAAAGCATCCCGTATATACTCCATTTATGCCTCTTGTACGGTATTGTGACAAATTTGATTAGCCCAATCTATATGCAGATTAACATGACTCATAATAACAAATGTTCCGTTTGTGGATATATCTGTCATTGCCCGTTTAATGTCAGTCCCAACATCACCACAACATTTTGGGGGCTAATATACAATACTTCCTAAGCTTTTTCGCCCACTTATTTTTTCTTAGCTCTATCCATATATCTTTCACATTAACGGAATTAATATCCTTCCTCAGCGTGGTGTTTATTTCCACTTTAATTAGCAAAGCAAATCCAACGCCTTCACCTTTTTACGTTCCAAAATACTGAATACCCCTCGATGTTCAGTTCCCATCACCCTGTAAGCATCTCTCCGAAATCCCGAATACAGCCTACCAGTATACATCTATTGGTGCAATACTTAATCACGGTATTGTGAATGCTCCGACATTAAGACACAGCACATTTAGGCTCGTCTTTTTCACATTACTGTTGTTGTTTGCACTATTTCTCATTGAAGAACTGCTTGAATTTGCCCTTACTTTCTCTGCATATGCTATTCTCACTCCTCTTCTGTCTTTTTTGTGATTGATTTCCCCTCATCTGACTCCATGCATAGTTCGCATTCCCATAAATATTAGACTAAATTTTCCCCAACCCCTCTAGCCAATACTCCCCCTTGGATATCGTTCCTGACCCTGCCCAGGTATAATCTGTCCTGTTCGTAAAGGTCCCACCTCCACCAGAACTGCTGCAATTTCCACAGCAATCTGAAACACTCTCCCTCTCACTATCGCTGCAGCCATGTATTCATCCTATATATCCTGTCATTTCTACTCTGACAAGCACGTGGAACTGGTATTAATCCTGAGATCACAGGCTTTGAAGTCCGGAATTTTAAAACTTACTTCGTAACTCCATATAATTTGCATTTAGTACCTCATCCTATTTTATCCTATCTAATTGGTACTAATGTGTACCAGGAACACTGATTGTTCACCTTCCCACTCTACAACGTGCTGGAACCGCCCCAAGACATCCTTAGCCCTAGCACAAGAGAGGCAAAATATCATCCTGAAGTCTTGGTTGCGGCCACAAAAACGCCTGTCTTTTCCCCTTACAATTGAATCCCCCATAACGATTGCATTCTCACACTTTTATTCTCCTCCCCTTTTCAGCAGAACCAACCGTGGTGCAACGAATTTGATGTTGCTGCTTTCCCCTGAAAGGTCGTTCCCTTCAACGGTATCCAACACGGTATCGTTGTTTTTCAGGAGAATGGCCACAGGACAATCCTGCACTGCCTCAGACTCTTCCTCTGCCTGCTGGTCACCAATTCCCTCACTGCCTTGGGAGTCTTAACCTCCAGTGTCGTCTCCTCTTGTACAGCTATTGCATTTGAAGTACTCACCTATATGTTTATGAAATGTAGTGCGGATTCCCCCTTCACCGCCCTGTGCAACATTGAGTCCCAGACTTTGAACATCCTCAGGGTGAAAATGTTTTTCCTCGATTGCGATTGAAATCCCCTGGCCATTCCCATAATTTATCCCCCCGGTCATGGTCCGGCTACTATGGGAAACATTCCTTCCTATTTACTCTATCTATGCCACCCATAATTCTGTGCACCTCGATGATGTTCCTCCCAGCCTTCTCTGCTCAAAGGAAAACAATCCAGATAAGCTCGCAACACTTGAGAGTGCAAAGTCTCCTGATCACGTTCAACTTGAAACCTGTTGCAGTGCAATCGCATCCTTCTTATATTGTCGCGACCACATTTGAAACAAATAATCTTTTGGCACTACATGCAGTAAGATCCACAGCCACAGTCTGTTACCACAAACAGACAACTTATAATGTGTGATGGCACAAGGGACTCCCGAAACCTTAAACTACCGCCCGAAGTCAACGGACATTTCCATTGTCCACCCCTCTTCCGCTCCGATTCCGTGGCGGGCGGGCCGGTAAACGTCCGGCGAATCCGATAAAGAACAAAGTCACAACAACACAGTCCCATACCCTACTTCACAAAATCGATAAGTAACTGAATGATACTTATTATTTAACGAACAGAAATTGACAAAATATGATCTCTGAATTATAAATTAAAACACAATGTTGAGTGAACTTTTTACCTTCTTTTCTCAATTCATGAGACCTGTATTTTATAACGTATTGCATTTTTTCCAACAGTAATTATTGTTAATTCCACAAACGGTTTGTTATTTAAACATTGAATTTCACTTGATGCATGGCGAAGCAATCGACTCTGTTTTTTTGTTACTGATTTGAAGTCTCATCAGTTTTCTTGCTCAGGGATCCTGGTCTCAACGCACCTCAGATTGTCCCTCAAACTTTTTGCCATTGTGCCCTAGAATTAATCGCCCCTCTCGTTTTCCTCTACGTCGAACATTTCCACTGGTTTGGGTTAATGCACATGCATTTTCAGTCTCGGTCATCTTACTTCCACTCGATCAACCCACTTACTATCTGCTCTCCACCCCCAAGAAGAAGCCCCAAAACCCCATTTTTAGATGCGGTTTGTGAATGAATGCCTGCGTTTAAGTTTGCGAGCAACCAGACACAGAGATTCAGCCTGAATGGCGACATCGGATAGGGCATGGGGAAAGTGAATTGTGATTTTCCGTTGGAGAGGGGACGGGGGGCGGGCGGAACGGGGGGCGGGGGGGGGGGGGGGAGTGTGGCAGATGAAGGCAGGATGATGCGATGATTCAAATACGCTGATCCCGAATGTGGTTGGCTGTCCAATCTGATACAGGGAATATACCGTTTTGACTTTCAAATATCAAAGTGGTGACCATGATGTGCCGAGGGAATGTCGGGAGAAAAAAGAGAGTGCGTATTCCGTGCCATTCGCTCGGTGCTCCGCTCGGATCAGTGATCAGCTGTCAGCTGTCGAATTGTCTCAGCAAAGCAGGTAATTTGCTACAGTCAAAACGTTCGTTATTCATAACTATATTAAATAATGTTAAACTCATCGCAGACAGTCAACTGACTATCATTGGTATTGAAGCCGCGGAATCCAAAAATCAAAACAGGTTACTGGAAGCAGTTTGTTTTGTAACAGAAATGAATTTAATTCTCTATGGATTCGTGATAATTAGGTCTGATGGGAGGGCATCATTATTTCAATAATACGGGAGTCACTTCTATAAGTTATGAACTGGTAACACCGTCAACAGGGAACAGTAGCTCAACTGAGAGTTATTGGAGGGATTGGAACAATAGTTTGAAACATTACAATAATTGATCTGTATCTGAGAGCAATAATTTAGAACTGCTCAGCAATGGGTGAGAGTCTGAGAACAATCGATTGGAATGATAGAACAATGGATGGGAATCTGGGAACAATAGTTTGGAATGATACAGCAATGGATCAGGGTCTCAGAACAATAGATTCGAATGTTACAACGTTGGAAACGGATTTGTTAGAGTAGCTTCAGCTGACACTGCTGGTTGAATGGGCGGATCGAGTACGCACTTTATGTTATTCAATACCTTTATTATCCTATGCTCACACTGATTGGTATTCCTGGTGAGTTTCTCTATCCAGTTTTGAAAGGCTTACATAACGATGATCTGTGCTGCTGTTCTTTCTCTATCAAGGAATGAACTACAAATTTATGATTTCTAAATTTGCGAATGATATTAAGATAGACAGGGAAGTAACTGTGAGGACATTAATGAAGACTGAACATACTGATAGGCAGTTTAAGAGAGGTATCAAAAATTTAGCAGCTGAACTTTCCTTCTAGATAAGTTGTGCACGTTGCAGGAAATCAAATCATTATCTTATTCAGGTGGATAGATTGTATTACTTTGTTGTATCGAGGCATTTCTGCTCCAGTACATGACAAAAAAAATTGATAGTAGTTACAGCAAATGACTAGAAAATGATATTGTCATAGAGTCATAGAATCGTCCAACACAGAGAATACCCTTCGGCTCACCGAGTCTGCACCGACAGTAACTACGACGACAATCGCACTAATCCCATTGTCCAGCGATTGTCGCATATCCTTTCAGTGTTATAATGTATTAAGTGCTCTTCCAAATAGTTTTTAAAGTTTGCAACATTTTCAGTTTCCACTACCTTCCCAGACAGTGCATTGCAGATTTCCACTATCCACTCTGTGAAAGGAATGTTCTCTGAAATCCCCTGTGAATCTGCTCCACCATACCATAGCACTATGCCGCCTCGTGTTTGGCCCCTCAACCCAAGGGGAACAGCTGCTTCCAATTCATCTTCTCCATGCCCCTCATAACCCTATGCACCTCAATCTTCCCTCAGACTTCTATACACTATAAAAAAGAACATCCAAAAGCATCTGGTCTCACCTTATAGTTCAGATGAACCATCCCAGGAAAAATCCTGTTGAATCTCTCCTGTACCCCTCCAGTGCAATCACATCCACCCTTACAGTGAGGTGACCAGAACAGCACACAAAATTCCAACTGTTTATTTCAAAGTGCATTGAATACAAAAGTAAATGAGTTTGTACCTGTTTCATCGGCCGTCCATGAGAACACATCTGGATGGTTTTGACAGTTTTAACCATGGTACACGAGGGGAAAAAATGTATACAAATTCTTTTGACGCAGTCCAGGGAAATAATCTCACATATGCAAACAGCGTATCGCCACTTGCTTACCAAGAATCTATCCATCTCTACCGTACCATAATTCAAAAGCCGCGGTTCCATCTGCTTTGGAGAAATGTTGTTTCGAAGACCAACGTTCCCCTGAGAGAGGACAACAATATATTCACCTCTGTCTTAATGGAAGACCTTTAATAGTAACAGTGAACCCTAGTTCTTGCTCCTCCCTTTCGCGAAATACCCTATCCACATCCATACTGTCGAAACCCCTGAAAATATTTTGTGTTTAAACCAAATCGCCTGCTACACATTTAACCTCCAACAGATGTAGGCACAGTTTGTCCAACCTTTCCGCCTCAGACACGCTGCACATTCCATGCACTAATTTATTCAAATTTACGTGAACTGATTTGAAAGCAGTAAAAATTCATAAGCATCATTATAGGGGTAATGAAATTCACTTACAGATCTGCTGGAAAATTCGGGACTGTTTTAATTGGAGATGCTTTAGTTGAGATTTGATCGTTGTGTTCAATATCATGCGGGGTCAGAAGACATGACGTTATGGCATCCGATTCACATTTGTGGAAGGAAAGTGATGAAAATGGGGCAGTTCAAATTGCCAGCTGACATTGAATATCCTTAGTCTATATCAGTGGTCCCCAAAGGGTGCGGCGGGCCACATTGGTGCGGCGATGGCAAGTGTGGCGGGAAGATACAAGGACAATCAAAGAAACATTTAAACATCGACAGATATTTTTCCAAAGTGAGAGTAAAAGCATCAATGATGCTGAGGACGATCCGTGTCCACGTTGTGATCCAGAATCGCTGTTCGAACAGAGTGCTGAAGAAGAGTCGTTTAATTCTACATCAGTAGCAGGCCCAAGCAAACCTCCAAAAAAGAATGTTTGTCGACAATATATGGATAGCTATATGAGTCTCGGTTTCACATGGACTGGAGATGGAAACGTACCTCGGCCTATGTGTTTGATCTGTGGTGAGAAGCTTTCCCAAGCAAGATGAAAAGACATCTGTTGTCAAAACATGGAAATCTGGCAAGCAAGGATGTTCAATATTTTGAAAGGCTTTTGGAGCAGCAGACATGCCAACGATCAAATTTCGAAAAACGAATGACAGTCTCAGATAAGATGCAGATTATATCTTACCAAGTGGCTGAATTGATTGCTCAACAGACAAAACCACATACACGAGCTGAAAAATTGATTCAGCCAACCTGCAGCTTGATTGTGAAAACTTTGTTTGGTTTTGATGCTGAGCGAGAAGTTATGGAAATTCCTTTGTCTGGCGATACAATTCGCAGAAGAATAGTTGATAGGTCAACTAATGTTGAGAAGCGTGTTTCCGAAAGTATGAAGAATTCTAAATTTGCCATTCAAGTTGATGAATCGACCGACATTAGTGGAAAAGCACAGTTGCTTGCCTATATCAGATTCATTCACAATGACGAAATAGTCACACAGTTTCTATTTTGCAAGGAACTTGAAAAACATACCAGAGGACAAGATATTTTCCAAACCTTGCCTGAGTGTTTGGAAAAAGTTGAGATTTCATGGGAATCTTGAATTGGAATTTGTACGGATGGAGCGCCATGTATGAAAGGGAATGTGAGAGGCTTGGGGGCACTCATCAAACAGAAAAATCCAGATGTAATATCAACTCACTGTTTTTTATACAGAGAGGCATTAATCACCTTGTAGCTGATTTGAAGTTGGTTCGAGATCAGACTGTGCGCATTGTGAACTTCATCAAAGCAAAACCACTAAAGGTGCGGTTATTTGCTCAACTCTGCAAAGACATGGAATAAAAACATCAATGCCTAATTCTGCAATCGGAGGTTCGCTGGATGTCCCCCGGAAAAGTTTTAAATCGGGTGTTGGAACTGAAGAACGAATTAAGAGAGTATTTGGAACAAGAAGAGAACCCATTGTACCACCAACTGGATGACAATGACTGGTGTGCAAATCTGGCATCTTTGGCCGATATCTTTTCCCGGTTGAATGTGCTCAGTGCCAGTATGCAAGGCCGCTATGACAATATCCTCACAACTACAGGCAAACTAACTGCATTCAAAAAAAAGCTTCAGCTCTGGCTCAGAAGAGCGGTGCGACATAACCTCGAAATGTTCCCACTAGTAAAAAGTTTTAAAACGAGCAATGAATTGTACGGCCTCATACAGGAGCATCTTGCAACACTGGTAGAAAAGATTGATCATTACTTCCCATCATTGTCGACAGAAAAATTCGACTGGGTTAAAGACCCCTTTGCGAATTCCAACTGTTCCGGTCTGACATTGGATGAGGAGGAGGAAATGACCTGTATTTCGAATGATCGCACCTTGAAAATGAAACACAGGAGTATGCCACTGGACTCTTTTCGGACATACAACCAGAAACAGTATCCATGCATCTCTTCAAGAGCATGAGCTATTATTCTGCAGTTCTCCACGACATATTGTTGTGAACAGGGATTTTCAGCTCTGACAAATATCAAAGACCAGTAAAGAGAAAGGCTTCTTTGTGTTGATGAAGAGATGAGAGTTTGTTTGTCTCAAATTAGACCATATCTATATGAGATAACCTGACAAAAACAAGCTCACACCTCTCATTGAGTTTGCATGCTTACTTAAGGTTACATATGTAAGAGGCTCGTCTATAAGAATATTTTGGGAATGAATCATGTTTTTATGTAGCTGCATTGTTTTATACATTCTGGATGTCCCATGATCATATTATAAAGTAGTTATGTTCTATGTTATGAATCAAGCACTGCGAGGAGTTTTTTTTTGTTTCTGAATGTTTTTCTTATCAATAAAAAATTTGGTGTTGCGCGAGGAAATTTTTATTCCAAACGTGCGGCCCAGTGAAAAAATGTTTGGGAACCACTGGCTTACATTAACACTGCAATGAATGTACTGTGAAAATACCCTAGTTACCACACTCCGGCGCCGGGTATACTGAGGGAGAATTTAGCATAGCCAATGTACCTAACAATCACGTCTTTCAGACTGGAGGATGAAACCACAGCACCCGGAGGAAATCCACTCAGACATGGGGGGAACGTGCAGACAGTGACCAAATCCAGGAGTCAAACCCGTGTCCCTGGCGCTGTGAGACAGCGGTGCTAACCACTGTGCCACTATGCCACCTCGAATTAAGAACAATTGGAAACTTCCACTTTGCAGAGGCGGAAAAAAGCAGCACGTGGACAGAGCAAATGACAACAATTTTAGCATCGCTGAAAATTGCATATGGAGCAAGTAGCTTGATGGATAGACATACCAGGTACCCCAACAATAGCAAGGAAGGAATAGTACACGTACTGAATAATGAAAAGTGCATATTCTAACCGATGTTTTAATAATAACCCATCGTAATATGTAGAAGCATACCAAAGGTAAGACGATAAACTCTTGCCGTTTGAACAAACAAAGAACAAAGAACAAAACAGCACAGAAAACAGGCCCTTCTGCCCTCCAAGCCTGTGCCACTCCTTTGTCCAATCAGACCTATCGTTTGTATCCCTCCATTCCCAGGTAAGTCTTAAACGATGTTGGCGTGCCTGCCTCCACCACCCTACTCGACAGCACATTCCAGGCCCCCACCACTCTCTGTGTAAAAAACATCCCTCGGGAGCACAGTGGTTAGCACTGCTGCTTCACAGCTCCAGGGTCCCGGGTTCGATTCCCGGCTCGGGTCACTGTCTGTGTGGAGTTTGCACATTCTCCTCGTGTCTGCGTGGGTTTCCCCCGGGTACTCCGGTTTCCTCCCACAGTCCAAAGATGTGCGGGTTAGGTTGATTGGCCAGGTTAAAAAAAAATGTCCCTTAGAGTCCTGGGATGCGTAGGTTAGAGGGATTAGCGGGTAAAATATGTGGGGGTAGGGCCTGGGTGGGATTGTGGTCGGTGCAGACTCGATGGGCCGAATGGCCTCCTTCTGCACTGTAGGGTTTCTATGTTATCTGAGATATACTTCGCCCCTCTCACCTTGAGCCCGTGACCCCTCGTGCTCGTCACTTCTGATCTGGGAAAAATCTTCCCACCGTTCACCCTATCTATCCCCTTCATAATCTTGTACACCTCTATTAGATCTCCACTCATTCTCCGTCTTTCCAGGGAGAACAAGCCCAGTTTACCCAATCTCTCCTCATAGCTAAGACCCTCCATAGCAGGCAACATCCTGGTAAACCTTCTGTGCACTCTCTCTAACGCCTCCACGTCCTTCTGGTAGTGTGGCGACCAGAACTGGACGCAGTACTCCAAATGTGGCCTAACCAGCGTTCTATATAGCTGCATCATCAGACTTTTATACTCTATACCCCGTCCTATAAAGGCAAGCATACCATATGCCTTCTTCACCACCTTCTCCACCTGTGTTGCCACCTTCAAGGATTTGTGGACTTGCACACCTTGGTCCCTCTGTGTTTCGATACTCTTGATGACTCTGCCATTTGTTGTAAAACTCCTCTTTGCATTATTTCTTCCAAAATGCATCACCTCGCATTCATCCAGATTAAATTCTATCTGCCACCTCTCCGCCCAATTTTCCAGCCTATTTATATCCTGCTGTATTGCCCGACAATGCTCATCGCTATCCGCAAGTCCAGCCATCTTCGTGTCATCCGCAAACTTGCTGATAACACCAGTTACACCTTCTTCCAAATAATTTATATATATCACAAATAGCAGAGGTCCCAGTACAGAGCCCGACGGAACACCACTGGTCACAGACCTCCAGCCGGAAAAAGACCGTTCGGACGCTACCCTCTGTCTCCGATGGCCAAGCCAGTTCTCCACCCATCTAGCCACTTCTCCTTGTATCCCATGAGCCTTAACCTTCTGAAGCAATCTGCCACGTGTGACTTTGTCAAATGCCTTCCTGAAATCCATATAGACGACATCCATGGCCCTTCCTTCCTGAGCCGTTTTTGTCACTTCTTCAAAAAACTCCACCAAATTTGTAAGGTACGACCTCCCTCTTACAAAACCATGCGGTCTGTCACTAATCAGATTGTTCCGTTCTAAATGCACACACATCCTGTCTCTAAGAATCCTCTCCAACAACTTCCTTACCACGGACGTCAAGCTCTAATTTCCCGGGTTATCCCTGCTACCCATCTTAAACAACGGAACCACATTCGCTATCCTCCAATCCTCAGGGACCTCACCTGTGTCCAAAGAAGCGACAAGGTTTTCCGTCAGAGGCCCAGCAATTTCATCTCTCATCTCCCTGAGCAGTCGAGGATAGATGCCATCAGGCCCTGGGGCTTTGTCAGTTTTAATGTTCCCTAAAAAACCTAACACTTCCTTCCTTTTAATGGAGATTTTCTCTCACCGGTCAACACCTCGCTCTGAGTCACTCCCGGTTAACGCGTCCCTCTCCTTCGTGAATACCGATGCAAAGTATTCATTTAGGATCTCCCCTATTCCCTTGAGTTCTAAGCATAATTCCCCTCCTTTGTCCCTGACAGGTCCGATTTTCTCCCTGACAACTCTTTTGTTCCTAATGTATGAATAGAATGCCTTAGGATTCTCCTTAATCCTGCCTGCCAAGAACACCTCGTGACCTCTTTTTGCCCTTCTAACTCCCCGTTTGAGTTCTTTCCTACTCTCTCTGTATTCCTCCAGAGCTCCATCTGTTTTCTGTTGCCTGGAATTAACGCATGCCTCCCTTTTCATTTTAATCAGATCCTCAATTTCCCTGGTTATCCATTGCTCTCGAACCCTACCTTTTCTTTCTTTCCTTTTGACAGGCACATGCCTATCCTGCAGCCTTATCAATTGTTCCTTAAAAGGCTCCCACATGCCAGACGCGGACTTACCCTCGAACATCCTCTCCCAATCAACGTCCACCAATTCCTGCCTAATCCGGCTATAGTTAGCCTTCCCCCAATTTAGCACCCTGCCCGTAGGACAGCACTCATCCTTGTCCATTACTATCCTAAAGTTAACAGAGGTTGTGGTCACTATTGGCCACAGGTTCCCCTACCGAAACTTTGACGACCTGACCGAGCTCATTTCCCAGAACTAGGTCCAGTATAACCCCCTCTCTAGTCGGGCTATCTACATAATGTTCCAAAGAACCTTCCAGTATGCATTTTACAAATTCCTCCCCGTCCGGAACCCCAGCTCTAAGCACTTTCCAGTCTATACCAGGGAAAGTAAAGTCCCCCACTACAACAACTCTATATTTTCTGCACCTATCCAGAATCTCCTAACATATCTTTTGCTCCACTTCCCGTGGGCTGTTGGGTGGTCTGTAGTACACCCCCAGCATAGTGACTGCACCCTTCCTGTTTATGAGTTCCACCCACAGTGACTCAGTACATGACCCCTCTAAGTTGTCTCCCCTCTGCACCGCGGTAATATGCTCCCTAACTAATATCGCTACTCCCCCACCTTTTTTAGCCCCTCCTCTGTCTCGCCTAAAACACTTATACCCCGGAATATTCAGCTGCCAGTCCTGTCCCTCTTTTAACCAAGTCTTCATCACCGCAACCACATCCAAATTCCACATAAGTATTAAGGCTCTAAGTTCATCTGTCTTAACCGTTACCCTCCTCGCATTGAAGCAGACGCATTGACAC
This sequence comes from Mustelus asterias, assembly GCF_964213995.1. NCBI lineage: Eukaryota > Metazoa > Chordata > Chondrichthyes > Carcharhiniformes > Triakidae > Mustelus > Mustelus asterias. The sequence goes on along the minus strand of NW_027590363.1, from coordinate 11,106 downwards.
AGACTCCAGACCCCCAGGCCCACTCAGGTCATCCTTCTTGGGACATTCCAATCGTGTGTTTTCACATTCTGATCCATTGCTGTAACATTGCAGTCGTGCGTTGTCAGTTTCTGGTACGTTGTTGAAAGATTACAATCCATTATTTTCAGATTATGATCTCCCTTCTCCCTCTATCTGGAGCACTTGGTCCTTGTTAGTACCTGAGCTGGTCGATCTGCGGACACGATGGGAGAATTCATTGAAATGAATCCCTTATTAATAAAAGAAGGAAAGCTTCCAGTGGCACCGTTAAGTGCCATGGGTAATGCCATTAATTACAGTCACCAAACAAACAGATTCAGTTAATCTGTGACAATCCGAAGCTTTTTTACCCGGTATAGATGTGTTGAGTGAGGGTCGGTGATGGAAGTAATTGGGAATCGGGGAGGCCATGGCCCGAAACTGATCCAGTTAATTAATGCAGTAATGGAGAACGTCACAGTCATACGTATGGTTATTGAAAACGCGTATGAAAATGTTCCACTCCATCTGACGAAGGAGCAGCGCTCCGAAAGCGAATGGTATTTGCTACCAAATAAACCTGTTGGACTTTAACCTGGTGTTGTTAAAACTCTTACTGTGTTCACCCCAGTCCAACGCCGGCATCTCCACATCATGACTTCCATTTATGGACGCATAGAATTGCAAATCAAACACAAGATGTTTGTTTTAATGTTTATCTTTAAATCTCCCACTGGCACATTGAGTCGATTTCTGCCCACCCCATTTTTATAAGAAGGCGAGGGCACAAGATTGACAGGCGTTGTTTTCTTAGGAGTCAGGACATGGACTTCAACCACATGCAGAGACTGGAGAAGCTGTGGTTATTTTCATTAGTGCAGATAGTTGGAAGTGGAGTGAATGCAACATACTGCAGATGGTGAAAAACAGAAATAAAGAACTGTTTGATATGCTCTGCAGGACTGGCAGCGTCGGTGAAGAGAACAACCTCGTAACACAATAAACGCACACACACAGAAACACACACACACACAAAAAAAAGCACACGCACACACACGTGTAATTGTGTCCAATGGAGTGGAATGGAGAACAGAAAACTCTGGCATACAGATTGATGTGTAACTCTGACCAATAAACTGATATAAAACAGAGAAAACATTTATAGAAGGATAGGATCATAGACTTCCTGCAGTAAGGAAGTAGGTTATTCGGCCCATTAAGACTGCGACGACTCTCCAAAAGAGCAACTTACTCAGGCCAACTTCCTACTGCAACCCCGTAAACCTGCGTATTTACCAGGTCTACTTCACCTAACCTACACATCTTTGGACATTCAAAGGAAAACTTAGCATGGTTATTCCATCGAAACTGCACATATTTGGGCTGTGTGAGGAATCCAGATCACCCCGAGGAAACTCATGCAAACACAGGGAGAACTCGCAAACTCCACAAAGACAGTCACAAAAACCGAAATCTTAGTTTGATCCCTGGCAGTGTGGCATCTGCATTACAACAGATTGTGTTACTGTGAGAAGCAGAGATACAATTCACAGACGCATTGTCTCCTATGGAAAAGCCGGTTGTGTCAACGTGGACAAGAAATTGTAATTGAAACGAGATGTTGCTTCGCAGCAATGCTTGTTCCCACATTGTGAAGAAAACTGGAATGGACTGCAGGTATCTTCGGGAGCACAGCTGGATATGTTATTTTGAACAATGGACAAGAATGCAAACTTAGATGTCCTTCCACAGAGCAGTTTGAGGCCTCAGTCTGAACGTTGTCTTGCAACACAGAAGTTCTTCTCGAATACTGATGGAATTGTATTTGTCAGGCTGAAAGTGAAGGCAGAGACATAGTTCCGGGGTACAGTTGGATCTGTTATTATGAGCAAATAATTGGAATGGATTGGAAATGCTCTTCAACAATACTCCAGGGTTTGTCTTTGTGAAATAGTTGGATGCGACAAAGGGTGTTCTTCATAGGAGCTGGATATGCTATTGTAAACTATATTGTAAACCATTTTACTTGGAGCAGTTCTTCTTCTGGATATGTTATTCTGAACAATATTGTGTACTACTGCCCAGAGGTATTTCAGATGTCAGGACAGTTGGATGCCTTATTCTGCATAGTCAAATGGAATACACCATCTAGTTGATCATATTCAATTCAGATTGATGTGCTACTGTTAACAGTAAACTACAATGTAAGACAGAAACGTTCTTCTGCACACAGTGAAATGTGTTATTCCGATCAATCGAATGGATTGGAAAACATAGTTCTTAATAAGTCCTGCAGCTGGATGTGAAAAAGAAACAGGATTTCATTGTACAAATACGTGCTCCTCTATAGCACAACTGGGGGCGTTAATGTGAACTATGGAATGAAAATGATCACAGAGCTATTGTTCTTCAATACAGCTGAATATGTTAATGTGAACACTCGTGTGGGCTGGAAATGTGGAATGTTCTTCTGCTGTACAACTGGATGTTCCAGTGTGAACATTGGAGTGGGATCCTGCATAGCGATGTTCTTCGGACTGAAAGCTGGATATGTTATTTTGATAAACGGCTTGGAATTGAGGTGTTTGTGCAAGCTTACAGTACAACTTGATGTCATATTCTGAGCAATGTAATGTAATATAGGATCGAAATTTTCCGCTGCAGAACAGGTGGAATGGAACACAAAGGTGCACTTCTCCGGCTGAGCTGGAATGGGTATTGTGAACAATAGAGCCAACATTTAGCCAATATGCCGTATCTGCCATGCGCATATCCTATTCGTCCTGCGAATGTGACACCCTTTTATTTACCCTGACGGAATCTATGTTACTTTATTTATTAAACTACTTTTTTCGATCAATGGCTTTATCCTGCGCTTCCAACCAGTGCCATCACTCTCCCCGGTAGGCCTTCCACGGGGAGGTTCACATATAGAGATACACACTCAACAGCTGAGAACGGATTGTCTGTGCTCGTAACAAAAGCATTCGTTTCCAATATTTTCCCTGATGCCATAATACATCATATAGTTTGGAGTTCATGCTGAGAAATTCGCAGCTTGAACCTCTCCACAATGTGTAACTTTAGTGGTTCGCTCCTGGTGGGTAAAACTGGGACATTCCATGCAAGGTACGATCCTGTGAGGACGACAATTTTGGAGCTGCACGATACCAGTGCGACCCTGCCTTTGAATACCCACCCCACCCTCACTGTTAATATGCTGACAGTGACCAGAGTGCGAAATGAGACAGGGACAGCAGTGATAAATGCAGCGAGTTTCATTCAAATGACTTAAAAAGCATAGTGTCAGTGTGCCATTGCATAGACAAAATCATCCAGAGATCCAAATAACAGGAATTAACATTGTCCTCCATCTGATCCGCAGGCACTGAATCCCGATTCGGTAAAAAATAAGCTTCCCCAAAAGGACGAAAATTGTAGCACTTTAAAGTCTCTGAACATTATGCGGGAATTTCGTTTTCCTCTTCTTGAAGTTGGTCAGCTCCACAGACTCCATCATTTTCTTAACATCCTGCCAAACAAAATCCAAAAGGATAAATTAATGCCACTACCCAAGAATCTGACGGGTCCTCGGCCTAAGAAAGTTGTGACTCGGTAAGCAATTGCTTCTCCTTGTGCTGCTTAACCGAATTGTTTGCACACTCCAAGCGAGCAATGCACTGTGTGTGCTGGTGTGCATTGCTTGACATCTGTGTTAGCAATATGCCATTAGCAGCCTTGCCGACAGGTTGCTGTGAACAAAGCTGTGGAATGTCCTCGGTCATCCTATCCCCTTCTCTTCGACTATTTTAAGACAGTCGCCAAATTATAATTTTGATAAATATTTTTCGAGCAGTTCCATGCGTGAGCTAACCAACAATAGGAGCAGAGTATTTGTGCAAAGTAGCCGAAGTGAGGCGTGCCCATGTTAGGGGCAGCCTGGAACCATGTACTGCGTTCCCAGTGTTGTCTCGCAAATTCATGTGCAGACCAGAGTTGAATCTTGACACAACATATCACGCTTTTAACGTTGAGAAAACAACGCCCCAGTCTGCCTGCCAGGAACATGTTGGAAATAAAACTACCAGCCAATCACAAAAACAAATTTCTGTTAAATGTGGATACAATCTTTTTGGAAGATTTTCGTTTCGAAAAATGGCTTGAAGGATGAGAAGAAAAATGATCAGAATGAGGGAGGGTTTTTATGTTCGAGTATGTTACAGACACAGGAAAGAGAGTGCCTGCGGGGGTTTTGAACTGTGCTCGATGATTAAACCACCGTATCACTGAGGGGAAGTATGGGCAACTAAAATACCCGAGGCTGGTTAACTGACGCACGTTAAAACATCGATTTCTTTTGTTCAAAGTTTAGAACTGACATGGTTACATTTCCATTTGAGCAGGCCATTATCGGCTGTCCAGCCAAGCGGGGCTGATTAATTTTAGCCAAATATCAGCTATATTCTGTTGGTATGATAATACAGCCTTGAAGGACCGAAAGGCCTACAAATGTTCCTCGAGACGTTTCAGTAGATCCTTTACTGAGAAACGTACTGATCCGCAAGCAAATCCCTTGCGTTCATTCGTTTATCAGCATTGACCGATGCAGCAGCAGTCGGAACGCAAAGAGCGACAGGAAAGTATTCCTCATTTTCCATTAACCACCTCAGTGTCACAGTTTGACCAGTGGATCAGGGATGTTGTTTACATGCTGTTGCCCTGTCGTTCGTGGTTAATGGTCACAGGGACATTCGGGTCCTAACATTAGCATGTTAAATGAATGGTTCATTAATTGAGAAGACCAGTGACTGCAATCAAATAATAAATCATTCTCCAAGGTTTATGTGTCATTTTGGTGATAGTCAAAGTCATATCTGTCTAATGATTGATTCGGTGAATTTCAAACTGAAATTTTCACCGTGCTTAAAGTCATAATAATTCTTTAAGTAGGCTGCCATTTCGCCCATCGTCCCCATGTCGGCTCTTTGAAAGAGCCACCGAATTGTATCTATTCAACATATGCTCTTTACTCATTGCGTTTCTTTTTGATTCACTTTGAAATACTTATTAAAGCCCCTTTTCAAAATTTGCTCTTTAATTTATTTCCATTTTTCGCTCGGGCGGCTGATACCTGATCTTGACATCTCCTTGTGTGGAAAAGGATTCTAATGAAGTGCCAATTGGAGTTTTGCTCAGTTTTCCTCATTTTTGTCTGATGAGATTCAAATTTCTTCCCGTGTACATATCCCACTGATACTCGTAGAAAAAGAACTCCACAGTTCTCCCCAGTGTCTTTTACCCAATATTCATCCATAGACCATTATTTTGAAAGCTTGCTGTGCAGATATTATGTCAACACTGACTGAGGAATGTTGTTACGGAAAATTAATTGAATCCATTTCTTTCCACCATTTCAACTGTGATAACAACTCAGTAGCGACCTAATATATGTACAGAGACATTCTGTGTTGTTGCTTGGTGCAAAATTCTTCTTTTCATTTACAATGTTACCTGAAATTAATCCCTCTCTTAATGCTCTTTATGTGACCCACCCACCCTCCCACCTTTCACTCTCTGACATCTCTCTCGCGCTCTCTCTCTCTCTCCCTTTCTCTCTCCGTCTCATTGTCTCTGGCAGCCCCAGTCTCTAGATATGACCCACCAACTGCCAGTACAGCTGTCCATACTCTCTCACTGAATCGCCATTTTGTCCAGTCATTATCTTCTTGATGATGATTGGCCTGGAAGCATTGAAGACAGCTCAAGACCAAACGATTTTCACATAGGAATGTGGACAGCCTCTACCTTTGAGCTTTTCCACAGACCGTTTAGAACAATACTCTCAATTCTCACTGCGAAGTATTTCTCTGCTCTGGGAAATACGATCTCGCTTTCTCACTTCCGATATATATATCTGGTACTTACATCTCTCTAATAACATCCCCTCTCATTGTTTCCTTGTTTCTTTCAGATCCTTGCTTTCCCCGTTCTGATTCTATATTTCCCCCAACTACGTTTTCTTGCCCCACCTCCTCCCTTCCTCGCTTTCTTTATTCGTGGCTGCTTCTCCTTCCCTCACCTTCGCCGTCGTCCTCTCAGGTGCCTCTTTCACCCTGCATTATCCAGCTGCCAAGTTGGTTCATTAATTGTAATTTCAATACGCGAACGTAGCGTTAAATACTTGCCTCCTAAGTGGAACTTGCCTGTCAACACTTGCCATCCAGTCTGACATTTCTCTCAAGTGCGAGGAATGAGCTATCCCTGGATATGAAACAATAGCTCAATGCCAGTCTATGGGGACAATACACAGAATATCAGCTATAGAGTGTCCGTTTCTCACCAACACAATTAATTAAATAGAGCAACAATGATGTTTTGTTTTTATATGAAGGGCATTGGGATGAATAGAGTTTCACCAGTTCGCATGGAATACATGACAGGCCATGGTATAACTGCAAGATGTGGCATGAGTTGGCATGGACATCGGATGGGTGAGTGCTGTTGGGCTGTGTTTGTTTTTTGCAGGAAACAAAAGTCCTGTAAGAAGTCTCACAGCGCCAGGCTAAAGTCCAACAGGTTTATTTGTTAGCAAAAGCCACTAGCTTTCGGAGCGCTGCTCCTTCGTCGGGGAAGTGGGAGTTCTGTTCACAAACAGGGCATAAAATGACACAAACTCAATTTACAAAATAATGTTTGGAATGTGAGTATTTACAGGTAATCAAGTCTTAAACGTACGGACAATGTGAGTTGAGAGAGGGTTAAGCACAGTTTTAAAAGATGTGTATTGTCTCCAGCCAGGACGGTTAGTGAGATTTTGCAACCCCAGGCAAGTCGTGGGAGTTACAGATAGTGTGACATGAACCCAAGATCTCGGTCGAGGCCATCCTCATGTGTGCGGAACTTGGCTATCAGTCTCTGCTCAGCGACTTTACCCCAGTCCAACGCCGGCATCTCCACATGAAAAAAATCCTGGAAAACCAAGGCGGAACAGTCTGACCCTGTAGTTACTTCGGCATTGATTCCAGAGCAGCATCACTCCTCGTAACAACTCCATCACTCCAAAAAAAAAAAGACCGAAAATAATTCGGTAACGGTTTCTCAACTCAGCTTTTCAGAATCTGGAAAGTACACAATTCGGATGATAATCTTTTATTCTCCAAGTCGAATTTGCCCAACTTCCACAAGATATCAACAGAACTGAAGTCCATAATGCCTGGAAGCAGTTCCATTGCACCTTGATTGCACTTTCTGTCATGCCTTCACTCTCTTTGTAAAGTGTGATTATAAACTATACTGCAGTTTGGACCAGTAATAGATTGATTTTAACTGGTGCAGTACATCTTGTTTTCTATAGTATATAGTCCTATTGATAAGTGACCCAGCTTACATATTTTCCAGGTTCTCATTTTAATTTTCGTTGCTTTTCAGCATTATTTAGTTTTCATTAATTCATTTGGGGGATTTGCCCACACGTCATCATAGAAACCCTACAGTACAGAAAGAGGCCATTCGGCCCATCGAGTCTGCACCGCCGACAATCCCACCCAGGCCCTACCCCCATATCCATACATATTTTAACCACTAATCCCTCTAACCTATGCATCTCAGGACAGTAAGGGGCAATTTTAGCATGGCCAATCAACGTAACCCGCACATCTTTGGACTGAGGGAGGAAACCGGAGCACCCGGAGGAAACCCACGCAGACACGAAGAGAATGTGCAAATTCCACACAGACAGTGACCCAAGCCGGGAATCGAACTCAGGTCCCTGGAGCTCTGAAGCAGCAGTGCTAACCACTGGGCTACCGTGCCGCCCTGGTTGTCTTTGAACGGAATGGCTTGCTCGGTGATCTCAGATTATTGAAGAATCAATCAGATTGCTCTGCATTTGAGTTGGACGCAGGGTAGTCCAGGCTAGAAGGTTATCTTTCTTAAAAGACCCGACTGAACCAGGTGGGAATTTGCGACAGTCGACAAAGGTTTTACCGTTCACTATTGGAGATATAATTTCAGATTTTTATTGAGTGCAAATGTTTCAATCCGCCTGGAATTGAAACTTGATTTGGAGATTTTGACCCTTGGTCTCTGGAATATTATCCAGAGAGAATCCCGCTCCGCCACCGCCTCCCAGGTCACCTATTTGTCGAAACGTGATGCGAGAATTGTTTTACTGATGTACTCCGCGTGAATAGTTTGTCCACTTGTTATAGCTGATGCCCCATCGTCAGATCATGAAATGTCCCCAGTCCAGTTGGACAGCGAGCATGGAAATCGAAGTATTAGCCTGAAAATATTTCGGAAAACCTTCTAATCCCTGTGCTTTATTCCAAAACTAACACATCTGATTGGCAAATGAATGGGCTTTAACACTCGTCACTATATATATATATATATATGTTTTGCATAGTTTACACATCTCTGCAAATTTGGAACTCTATCTCCAGTATTTATTGGAGCCCAGTGGAGTGCCCCACATAAACGTGGCCATGCAAAATTAATTTCACAAATCCAACTGAATTAGTTCATTCATTCTGCTCTCAAGGCATTGCGAGCTATGCTCACATCGTGGAAAGAGAACATGGCGTTGAGATAGCGGTATGTTTGGTATTTTGATGGCGATGTTTTCTGTCATATAGCTGAAAGCAGAGTTGCCACACTTTATATTTGTGTTCAAATAATGCCGCTCTTCAGCTGCTTACCATTTGGTTAAAACTTTGCGTTGCCCGCAAAAATGACAGGAAATGAAACCGCTGCTCCTGACTGCTGCAGACTGCGGCCCGCAGACATTTGGATCCGAGTCACCCCGTCATCGAATTTAGCCGTTGAAATCTTCATGTGCAGGCTTTTTAAAATTCCAAATGTTGTCATCCAATAACACATTGGTCTCTCCATTGCTTGGCTATAGTTAGGCCCACTGCAAAGCATATCAGCAGCCAATGTAGGGAGGACGAAGCCTATGATTGAACCAGCAGCACATAGTCAGTCCCAGGTTAGTTATTTTTGATTCTAGTTTTGAGAGGAATGAGTGACAGGTCTGTGCAGCCTGAAGCAGCTGCAGAATCTTGGCGGCTGGAATGATTTGATTTGATCAGGCCGCACTTCCTGAGGCCCGAGGCAGCGTCCAATTGAATTTGTTCCGGTATTGGTGGAGGGGTGTGGTCAAATCGCCAGTGCGGATCCTCAGGAAGTTAATGCGGGACCGAAGGGAGATCTATCGGGATGGACCGGGAACTGGGGAAGTCGCGGAGAGGCTGGGATGTGTGAAGCCATAGCTGGCCTGGGATGTGAAAGTCACAGCTGGCTTGGGATGTGTGAGTCACGGGAGAATTGGGATGTGTGAAGTGATGGCGGACCCAGAGAGAGAAAAGTTTCGTTGGGTGCAGGCATGGTGATCTGGCCACGATGCGGCAGTGAGAGTTTTTGCGCAGTGAGAGTTGTTTTTTGTGAATTCCTGCGCCACAGTGAGTGAGACCGTGTGTGGAAGTCATTGTGTGTGTGTGTGTGTGTGTGTGGTAGACAGAGTGAGTGGTGTGGCAATCAGAGTGAGTACCTGTGTGTGATGTCAGTGAGTGTGCGTGACTGAGTGCGTGACTGAGTTGAAGTGAAATTGAGCGATTTTGTGCGCGCAGCAGTAAGAATCAGTGAGAGTCAATGGCAGTGACGGTATGTTTCTGTAACATTGAGTGTTGGCCTGTGTGTCACTGAGAGTGGGTGTACATCTGCAGCATTGAGGAAATGAGTGAGGGAGAGTGACTGTACCTTACTCTCAGTCCCACGACTCTCCATTACTCTCAACTTTCTCCACCAAGATATACACAAGAACCAACGCGCAGTGACTGAGGATGAGTTAATGAACAGCTTGAGACTGGGAGGATCACATAAATGCTGAAACCTTCGCTTGGTAATGTTTGCTAAATTTTCGCTTCAACTTTTCAAGTTAATGAAGTGACATTATTTTCATTTCTCTCAGCATTTCAAAATAATGTTCATAAAGCCTGAAATATATATTGACGTTCAGTATATTGTGGTGTCAAGTTTTATTATTCCAAAGTGTGCTATCAGCAACTTGATGGAGAAAACATGCAAATATGATTCCCCAAACGACAAGTTTGCAAGAGCCAGATCCAGAACTAATAAAGCGAGTCCAGTGATGACATTCTTTGCATCACACAAATCTATTGCATGCACCTTAATCTCTGCACTAATCGCTCACATGCACAATGGGGATGTGGAAGAATGAGATTCTCAATCTCGGCTCGGACATTTTCTGTGAAAGGGAACAATTTGTTAATTTTCTTTTACATTGTTGAGATAGGAACCCTCCGCAGTTCAGTGTATAGTTCACATGGTCAGGCAGTAAGCTATTGATTCACTTGGGAAATAATTTACTCCGCTGAATTGTTGCAGTTTTTCTGACCGTGTGGCGGGAGGTTTCCGATCTATTTCATGCTTTCAGAAACTTAATTTTTTGGACCACAGACTGCTGCAAACGAAGACTCAATAAACACATTTGCTCCGGAGAGAGAGAGAAAAAAATAGACTGTGTGCTGATGCATCTAGCAAAGCATTAACCTGCATGTGTTAGCAAACGAGTTGGCATATACAGCGTTAATAACAATTTTCGTGTTGTCTGATGCTCTTATTCTATGGTATCTGAAATATATAGTTTCAGTCTGTATAGGATATTTCAGGAACTAAAACTGGGGGTCGTGTAATTCTGAATAACGAGAACGAAATGTGAGTGTAGAAACTTGGGAATAAGGGCGACAGCGGTTGCCCTGCAGATAAATTGGGCAGTAAGTGAGCTCAGGGGCGGCATTTTGTTGCAGAAGGCCGAATAAAGGGGGATCTCCCGGCGACAGGAAGCATATTTACCGGGGATATAAAAAACTGTAGAAAGCCGAGCTAAGAGGAAATAAAAACGAGAAGGAAAAGTAAGAGTCACAGTTGGCATACGGGAAATTTCGGTCGAGAACAGAGAATAATTAATCACTATTCCGAGCCAATTACAATTAAAACAGAAAAAAACGAACTGCCACTGCTGCAAATGTAAGAGAAGGAAACATAGAAGTGGAGGCAATATTCATCACCTGCTGAAGCGTTTCC